>NW_028297116.1:13585703-13710703 GCF_055798465.1 Pogonomyrmex barbatus
TTAGGAATTGACTGTGTTCTTCAACTATATAGAAATTTTATTCAGACTTTTTTCTGAAATTTGGATGAGAAAGGACATTATTCGAAAATCTTGCCTACTTTATCTTACAGAATAAAAAATATCGCCTCATTCACTGCTTGTTCTCAATTATTGGCTTCCTTGTCGGGATATCAGTACACGAGAAAGGCTTGGCGCAAAGATGTTTTAGATTTGTTACTCGATCCAGCCTTTTTCCAAATGATACCTGCTTGTCTACCATATTGGAGAACCATAATAGATAATCTGATGACGCACGACAATACTACATTCAGAGATTTAATGAGTAATACATATTATACTACACAGTATATCTATACAGTACATCTATTGGAATAACAGAAATACATTATGATTATCTCGTGAAATAGATCGTGTCTCCATGGCTCAAGGCAGTGGGATCAGTATATTTTCTTCAAAGGAACAGGAGTATGAGCAGAAAGCGCAACTCTTGAAACGATTGGCATTTGTTATCCTTTGCAGCGAGATGGATCAATATCACAAATACATGCCAGAAATACAAGGTATATTCGCATACAAATATTCGTGGGATATATTTATAGAATGTATGAGTATTTTCACACATTGGTTACTCTGTTTTCAGAACGTTTAGCAGATAGTTTACGCCTACCTCAAGTAATCCCATCTATTCAAGCGCAAGTGTTTCTCTGTTTTCGCGTACTGCTATTGAGAATGTCGCCGCAACACGCTACATCCTTATGGCCAGTAATAGTTAGCGAGCTTGTTCAAGTTTTTCTTTACATCGAGCAGGAATTAAGCACGGATAGTGAAGAGTTCAGGTATGCGAGTTTTTCTGATCCATGTGTTTACTGAGCAAACTCGCTTATGGGATGCTATTGCTTCGTATGTGCATGATATACGTTTACTTACAATACGCGATTGATCACTTGAAGCATTATGATTATTTCTTTTTTTTATCTTCTTTCAAAATTGTTACATGCTGATTTTTAAAAATCGGTCGTGAAAGAAATGAATGCTCTAATAAAAATCACATTTTATAAGTGTATTATTAGTATATTAGCATGAATAATGGTGGTCAAATATGATAATTGCTATCGTTTTCAAAATGCTCGAAATGTAAATGATGAAAAATATTGTTTTATATACAAAATTTATTTCTCGAGGTGTTATATCTATCGAAGATGTGAAATAGCGTATTGGCAGAATATTTGTCTGTGTATGTCCTCCTCAACTAACATGGATACTATCTAATATCGTACTGTTTTTGACTCTGTTTCGGCATCTTCGCGATTTGATGGGATTTGTGGTGCCTCCGTAACTTGAATGGTGTTGGGACGGCAGTCGTCATAGCAGGTAACTCAATGGTCCAATGCATATTCAACGTACATATCGCACGCGTACGCATATTGTTAATGTTGTAAGGACACTCGAATACAGTGATGTATAAGATACTTTAATTTTTGTACTTTGAAATATAAAATCACAACACGCATGAAACCATTTATATAGGTTTTTTTATATTATACAAACTTGATATTTCGAGTGAAAAATATAAAATATACTTTAAAACAGATAAATACAAATACTTGCTGTAAAAAAATATTTAATTAGCAATTATTCAAACGAAATTTTACATCACTGTTCGAGCATGTCGAATGTCAGAGGGTATTACTAATAACAATTTTGTACCTTATTGTTGATTGAGCTCTGCTCAAGGGAGATTGCATATTGTTTAAGCGAACAGAATTGTGGTCCATGAAATTGAATTTCGCATTTCTGTCATCTGTGAGCTCACCGGCAATCTAAATAACATAGCATCTGCGTTCCTGTTCATACAGCTCGCACATAAAACTGCTGTCGGCCTTGGATTCGTCGTGGGCCGTTAACGCCAGTAATGGACTTCAGGCACATGGACATCCTCACTGGTTGCAACTGCAGTTGGCTGCCGCCAAGTTGTTAGACCTCGCGTTGTTGTTGCCTGCGCACAGATTGCCGCAGTTCCAAATGTAAGTGGAGAGAGGAAGATTTTATAATAACATACGCTTCATTACGAGATAATTTGTATCGCTTCGCTCGTTTACAGGTATAAATGGGCGTTCGTCGGAGACGCAGCGGCAGGCTGCATGGATAACAATAATTTATCTTCGGATTTTGTACCGCATATTATGAGAATAGCGAAATTGATGGACAGTAAGGTGAGCTACCGAGATCAATCTTATTTTCATAAAATTCAGTGAGAAAAACAATAAATTGCTATCAATTGATTCCCACGAACGCGAAAAAGAGTGGTTTCACGAAGATTGTTGATAAAGAGCGCGCGAAGATGATAACATACATGTTGACATTATGTCTAGTAATTATAATTGTCTTCTTCCGAACATTCTTCGGGTAATAGACATCTCTGTGCTTTCTCGTCGAAAACATACTCCTCCTTGCATTCGCATCCGCTTCTACATGGAGTGTAGCAGTCTACAACGTCTGGTTTCGAGCACGTAAATTGGCATAGACAATGCGTCCACACTGATTTATCGTCGCACTCCGAAATATCTCTAGAACGCATGTAATCGAATTCGTCATAGTCGTACCCGGGAATTCGGTATTTGGTATAACTGTAAACTTTCTTGGGCAATTTGTACCAATCAAACTGCTTATCGTGGGGATCCTTTTTAAAGGAACTGATGCTGTTCCCTAAGGCAAAATTTGAGTCGGAATATGAGCCATCTTGATTTTCTGTGTCATCGAAACCGTTTGCAATGTAAAAATTATCTTGCGCATCGCTGTATTCATTATCGAAATTTTTCGAGCGATCCGTCGATAAATCTTTGTAAAAATCAAAATCATACTCGGAGTCGTCTGTATATTCTGTGAAAAATACAATAGTGAAATTATTGCAATATTTATTAATTAAATACGCGCATCAATAAAATATAGATAAAATTAATTATCTATTTGATTAAATGCGTAAGAAGATAGAAAAGAATAATGGAATATTATACCGATATTTTATGAACTTTGAGTTTTCTAATAATATTACATATTTTTATTTTTTTTTTTGTTATTTTTTTATTTAACTTAAAAACATAAATTTGACAAAAATTTATGTTTTTAAATTAAGTAAACAAAATTTCTTTTAAATAAAAGGAAATTAAATTAATTAAATTCATTCATAGGAAAGACTGTTCTATTCCAACCATCTGTTCATTAATATTCACTAATTAGCATCAATTAACTTACATTAAAACCATTTAGAGAATGCAGAATACGATTGTCGTAAATAAAGATGAGCATTTGCTTTCATAAATGTTTATAAATAATATTTATGCATAAATATATGAATTATTCCATATTAAATAATTTCTTTAAATTTTTTAAAATTTTCTTTGATCAATCTTGAATTAGTTTTTCTTTTATAAAGTTATCGACGTTTTCTTTTAAATTATAAACGTTTCTGTAGAAGAAAATGTACAAAGAAAAAATCAAAAGAATTGAGAGAAAGCATATATTTATAGCATATTTATATAAAGAGTTTTAAAAAAATGAAAAAAATCGTATCGTTTAAACGATCATATCATTTTTAATACTTACGTGCAATAACAACTATTATAGTACATAAACTGCAAAATAAGATTTTCAACCAGGCCATCGTTATGATTTTTTTTGCACGAATCTCCGAAACTTGATGTGCACTGTTAGGATTAAACTGTACGAATAGTCTCAATTATCATTGTGACTCTGCTTTTATATCAGTTCCACTTAAAGACATTGCTATTGCTGTGTTAAAATTCCGCTTAATCCAACTTTTGTTACTAGTATATTTTAATTATTTTTTGAGATGCAATTAAAATTTTGATTAACAGTTATTCAGATATCATATAATACATATCTTTGTTACGAGAACGAAAATCACAGGAACTTGATGTACACGCTCCGTTAACGATACTGAAACACTTATTTTATTTTAGTAAGAAATGACATGTATACATTCGTTTTTTGCAACTAAGCCAAGACGCGCTCTCAAGTCGAGTATTGTGCAACATTCAGCAAATGCGATTTTTCGTTTCTTTGCATGTTTTTGTCATATTTTATTATATATCAAATAAAAAATTTTCTTTCCTTATTTTCTTCTTAATAAGAAAATTTTTACTAATTTCTTTCTTATCTTGTAGTTCAAGCCAGAAGGTCCATCACCCAAAAGGAATCCGGGAGAACTTCTATTGACGTCAAATAATGTTCGCTCTTTACAAGATCTGCATCATTTCTTTTCGAGTCTTAGTCGTGCTACGTGCGACACTTATGTACCGATAAATAACACGCAACTGGAGACTGTAATCGAACAGGACTTCCTTGAGAAAATGCCGGCCGTACCAGTGAGATAATAAGGGTATATGGGTATTGGGTATATAAGTAATATTTATTTATCAGTCAGGAAGCGTAAGAGATATATCGCTAAGACTTTAATCCTTTGATATATTTATAAAAAAAATTATACAAAGTATCACAGAAATTCGCCGCACTTAAGTCTATACGTAAATATTGCAGTGTATAAAAATATGGCACAATTAGAATACAAAAAACGCGTCAACTGCTCCTATTTTCTGCTGTTGAACGTAAATGTCTCTAAGCACTTGCTTTACAAAAAGGGGAAGAAAGGAAAAGATAAGAATTTTTGCATAAATTAAAAAATAAGATAAATTTGAAGACGATAAATTATATTCAGATGAATTTTAATTGAAGAAGATGAGAAGAATCGATATATTGAGAATTATCAATTTCTTTATGGACAAGTCGATTATAAATGAAAAGTTTCTTTTATAATTGAGAATTGAAAGTGAATCTGGGGCATGTAAAATAATATTCGACATTTTCTGTTACTTTATTAATTAAGCTTTCGACCTGTCTCCTCATTCGGTTGTGAATAGTTATCAGCGTGTATAATATGGCAAGCTGAACTCGCGTGTTGCTGTAAAATTGTATAGAGCATGTACAGTGTAACATAATATTTGTATGGAACAAGGTCTTCCTGCTATTTTTTAACATATGCTCGTCATACTTTCCCTCCTCTTCGATAATTTCATTTTTCTTTCTTTAATACCACATTTTATCGTGCAATTTAAATACATAAGCCATACGGGAAGTACACTTCTTCACAGACCTGAACGGCAAAACCGTGCTGAAGCGTAGGCAGTGCTAAAATGGATAACGGAAGATAAGAATTTAATTAATGCTTGTAACACGAGTGCAGATTACGATATCTGTGTGGATATTGATTATAGGATGTAGAAGTTTCGTGAAGTTTCACGGTGAACACCCCGGACAGATGGAATGAAAACATCCAATTATATTTTCGACAATGTATATTTACAATTGTTCTCGCATGCATCGCATTGCTTGATATAAATATAACCCATGATACTATTCACGACATCAGAGCAATCTGCTTGTTTTGGTATATTTCTGATTACTTGACCAGGAAGATTCGCCGTGGAATCTCATGAATTTCTTTATTAATTCTCTAACATAAAGTTATCGTTATTGTCAAACATTCTTCGTTTTTACGAATAGACTGTCTATGTAAACTGGTAAATTAATTATATTACAATATAATATATGCACTGCATAACGTGTCACTCATATGACGTGCTTGAGATAAGATATATTTTTATGAGAAATTAGTTCAATATATAAAATATTAAAAGAAAGATCTATATACCAAGAATATCTACTTAATTCATACGGAATATCCGTACAAGCTTCTACACACAATTAAGAAGTAAATAAGAATTTGATGACATTGGAATATATAACGAAAAATGTACGTTGTCTATTTTGCTCAATAAAAGTTTTAAAATTGTACCAGACATTCTGTTAGAACATATACCGTTACTACCTTTCGCAAATGAACTATGTTTAACTGAAAATCTTTTTTTTTTTATTGAACTTTTTTTTTTCTTTCGATTTTGTAACAAACGAACGAACTAACATGACAGAATAGTCATGTTCATTGGTAGATATTCTTTGTCAATAAGTGCTTAGCGATGTATAAAATTTATACCATATACCATAAATTTATATATATATATAATATAATATATATATATATATATATTATATATATAATATTTATATATAGTATATGTATCAGAGTGTGATAAATTTATGTTATAAATCCTTTATACATCATGACTTGTATGTAATACTTATAAAACAAAGAAAAAATTGAAAGCTCACACAGCGGATTTATTTTTTTATATACAAACATGGTATTTTGAAAGCGTGCGAGACTGCAAATAGCAATATGTAATATGCAGTGATGTAACGCAGTCAAATTATTAGAAATTCCTAACGTGATAAATCGATTTATTTCGTCGTATTTTTTGCTATAAAAGTATTATTATTCTGAGATCAAAACAAAAATTTATTTCTAAAGGAATAATGTATGAGGCAGTATTATTGAAGTTACTGCTTGGCGCTAAACTGTATGGTATACGTTTATTCTACAATTTTAATTAAGAGTTTATACTAAGATCTGTTGTTCATATAAAAGCAAATGTTTATTAATCTAGTTATGTATATTTATATATAATATATATATATGTTAATTGCATGAATACGTCGGTAATGCGATTTTAATGTGTTTATTGAAATTTTTCTACAAATTAATCTTTTTTTTTATGCGGCGTTTGTGAAATGTTCAAATAGTTCATACGAATATTTTCTCAGCTCACAGACGATGGAATATGTCAACAAAATATTATATTTATCTTTGTTGAAGCTACGTCATGTTGTGTAATCAAGTATTCAACAAATACATATACTGTAAACTTGCCGCTGCAATTTCGAGCAGCGGGTACTCGCTTTTATTATTAATTTGTTACATTCTTATGTTGAAAAAAATAAAGAATATACTTTAAGAGAGAACTTGGCGAATCAATAATAATAGAATAATAATAATAGAATAATAGAATAATTTTATTGAAAGCAGATTGAGTGAAGACAATAATCTAATCAAAATAAATGAAGTTTTTCTTTTCTCATTCGTATTTCCCAAATCGTAACTTTAAATCTTAACAATAATTTGCTCCAAAGTTTTATCGAATCTCGCGCGAAATTGGAAGAAGAATAAAGTGAAGCTATGAAGTTTACAAATCCTGACGACTGCGCTATCAGTCTCATCTTTCATTCTCGAAAGTAAAAAGATTTCGCAAACTCATGAAATGTCAACGACAAAGTGACAGAATCTCGAAGGTAAGGTTCGATGAGAAAAGAGAAGTGTCTAAAAGTGTCTCTCTGAAGAGACACTGTCCTCTGTTGGCGTGCTGCAACAGCATTGAAAGAAGACTTAGGCGAAGGTCACATCCGCTCGTGCGGCGGATCAACGGCAGCTTCTCGAGGCGACCTCGTCAAGATAAACCGTGACGGAGACTCCGCGTCGCCGTGTTGACGTCACGATCCCAAAACGGTCGTTTGCCGTTGCGAGACCGAAGGCGTCCCATTTATTTAGCTGCACTTTCTCGCTCCGCCGCCGCGTGGTCCGTGGTGATCCGCAGCTCCGAGTTCGGCTCAAAGTGGCCTGGAGCCCGAGTGGCAGCGACAAGAGAATAGAGGGACGGCACGCGCGACAGAGAAAGAAAGAAAGGAAAATCGACAGAGACAATAGAGAAGGAAACGGAGGAGGCGGCGAGTTGTTGAAGAGTTGATCAGTGATGTCCGCATGGCGCATGGCGACTATGGCGAATCCTGATCAATCCTGATGCGAACTGCCCGGAGTCTTACACGCGCTACAACAACGACGACGACGATTACGACACAGCAGCAGAAGCACTTGCCTTCCTCCATCCAGGACGAGATGTCCGCGAGACATTAGTGAGCGGCGAACGTGCGCCGGGGAACCAGTTCATAACCGTGCCGTTTCCTCGAAGGTCGAGGTATTCTCAGTCTTCACGAGGTGAAAGTGAGAAGTCGCCGTCACGAGGAACGCGCGAATCAAACCGAGACGAGCGAGCGAGAAAGCGAGAGTTTGTTCCTGGAGCAGGTGTGGGCAGAGTAACCCAGCGTGCGAACGTCGGGCGAGCATGCTCGCGCCAGCGCGCCCAGGACATGCCAACGTCTCGCGTGGGTGGCGCGGCTTGTCGGCTAACCTAATTCGCTAGGAGTTCGCGAGTTTTGACGCGCTTCCCCGATGGACGCGAATTACTACACGATGGCAGCGGACGGCAATTGGGACAAGGTCTGCCGGCTCTGCTTGCAGGAGAAGAACGAGATGCTGCCCATCTTCGGCAACGAGGCTGTGCAGCGCAAAGTGGTGCAGAAGCTGCGCGCCTGTCTACCCGTGCTTGTGTACAAAACTGATCCGCTGCCAAAGCAGATCTGTCAGTTCTGCGCGGCCAGGTTAGACGATGCATACGGATTCAGACAGCACTGTTTGAATGTCTATAAAGAAATGCACGCTGTATTGCTGAGGTATAAACAGACGGAATCTGTCCAGATATACCTTGACGCGATGAGAAACTCATCGGACCCATGCCAGGTTTGTCAGATAGACGATTTTCTGTCATAAAGATAATTGCGTATTTTTTATCATAGACATTTAATCAAAGATGATATTGATTCGTGAAAATTAATTTTCCTTCTTGTTATTGTTTCAAACTCCAGGTGCAACTCTGTAAGTCTAGAGCCCCTCCACCGTTGGTTCCTTTATCAGGTGCCTTGCTCTTTGACGACTCGATTTCGATTGATCAAGCTAATCAAGATTATCAAAATATCTGCATGGAAATCTTACCTGAATTGCCATGTGAAGTGGAAATTAAGGAAGTGAACACAGATCCATATCTGAATGTCGAAAACACCATTTGCGAATCATCGAATAAAAAGTGTAAATTATCAGAGATGTTCGACACGGATATACAAATGAAAGTAGATGCTGTTCCTATGTCTAATATGGAAGAAGCGAGAACTAAACAGGAGTATGTGAAAGAAGAGAAACAAACTAGTATTCTAGAGCAAGCATTAACTGGCAATCTGATAATGAATAATCATCAGCAATCTAGAGCAAAATTGACTTCCGAATGGTGGTGTTCACCATGTAACAATTATTACAAGTCTGTGTCTATTATTTATTTGTCAATAACAATGTATTATTGAGATTATCATAGAGTCACTGTAAGCTTATAATTTCCAGAACAAGGGATAGTCTAATGAAGCACATGCAGTTGCACTGTCCACGTGTATATAGTTGTAGGACGTGTCTATTGACCTTCGAATCCGTCGAGATCTTGGCGAAACACGAGGCCGATAATCATTTTAAAATCAGACTGGAGTTTACGGAAAATGATATGAAGGATTGCGAACAATGTGATCGTCAGTTTGTGAGCTGGGAGATGTTGAGACAACACAGACTGCGTGATCATCAGACATTAATCGAAAATGGAAGCAACACGTGCTGTTCGTTGTGCAATAGGTAATTTGTGTCTCAAAAAAATTGTCTTATAGACTACTGTACTCTCAGTATTTTAAATGCGTGTGCTCGTTTTTTAGATCTTTCCCTACAGAAGAATCTTATCAAAAACACATTTTGTTACACCAGACAAACGCGACAATGTCAGAGAAATTATCTGTTTTGGAATCCACAATCACAAAAACAATGGAACGATCAAGGGAGATTAAAGGGGACGAACAATACTATGAAAATATAAAATATCCTCTTGTATGTCCCACTTGCGGAAAGGTATAAAATCGCTATTATATTTTTGTGGAAGCCTTACATGTCTCACATTTTGTCTCCACTATCATTTTTGTTCATTTTTGCAGATTTGTACGCAACAAAGCGCATTATCGAATCACATGCGCACTCATGAACCGAAGAAATTCAAATGCGACATTTGTGGCCGGTCATTCACACTTTTTATACGCCTAACTGCGCACAGATTGGCCGAGCATAATAAAGAACCAATGATGTCACCAGTCTTGTCAGCAGTTGAGCAAGAGGAAGCCTTAAATGCCGAGAGAGAGGCAAGAGAAGCGAGAGAAGCTAAAACTCGCGTCAAAAAAGCTTACTCTGAGGTTTGTCTCTTTCTCTTTTTGATCATAAATTGCTATGAGAAACAATATCACAATTCATATTACCTTGTATCTGATTATATTTATTTTTAAATAGCAATTGCATTTAAAACAATCTTGTGTAGGAAAAAATTAACAGAATTGACCGGGCGAACTCAGAATCTTTCATACTACTGTGATACTTAATCTGCATAATCATAATGGCTCTTCATCAATAACTATGTTCCCAATCTCCTGCTAATAAATAAGTGAAACTTATCTTTATTTTCTTTTTATTTTCTTATACTTAGCCCTAGTTCTTGAAAGAAAATTGATTAATTTTTCCTGCATCGTAATTATGCAACGTCATGCTCTATAATTGAACATTGCGAAAATGTAAAACAAAATAGCATTTATCATGATGTAAGATTATTACAATAGCATTCTTCTATTACTTACAGTAATCAGAAATTGTGTGTGAATTTACTGCAGATGTAATCCTTGATTACAATTTAAATCCTTGATTTAAGTTATAATTGCTGCATTTCTTTTTATGTACAGATGATAGAGAAAAATGATATTCCAATAGATGATGAATCCCCGGCTAAACGCGCCTTTGGTGGATTTAAAAATGTGGCTAGATGCGCCATTTGCTTGCAATGGTTTAACGACCATACGACGATGTTAAAACACCTTCAAACGCATCAAATGGCAAATTATAATAGTTACGTGTGTCAAGTTTGTAATAAATCATTTAAGGAACAGTCGCAGCTGTCTAAGCACGAGGTAAGGTCCCAGGATTATTTTCGTTACATATTGTTATACATTCATTCTCGTTGCATTTTTTAAACGCACTATTTCCTGATCGGTGCAGGCTCGTCATAAACGCTTAACGCTCGATAATGCCTCACTGTACACACTGTCCGCTGTTTGCAACAAATCATTCATGGATCAGACGCATCAAAAGACGCACACAGTGGATAAAACCTATCTCTGTGCGAAGTGTAATAAAATCTTTTTCAAACAAGTATCACTACTTGCTCACCAATGCACGGGCGGAGCAGTTCATAAAGTGCTTGGAAAAAAACCTGCAGCGAAGTCTCGGCAGAAAACACCGTCTCAGAATGGCAACAAGACGTACAAATGTTCGAAATGTGATGCGGTTTTTGCGAGCTCGCAATCACGGAACGCTCATATGAAAATGCACGCCGAATATATGCGCGGAAATGCGGTACGTAACGAATGATATCGCGCATTTCTGATGACAACAATATATGTTATTTTAATATATTCCAGGCACAAACACAAGAAATTAAAGTCGATGATGAGCCAATGCCAGAACTGCATCCGGAGGTATTGTTGGAATACAACGGCTCCCCTATCGAGCCGAAGATTGAAATTAACGAGCAGAGTACACCTCCACCTCTTAAACGGACTCTCGTTAAAACCAGTAACGGGTAAAGAGTGAAGCATTACATCTTTGTAGTAAAAGAGTTTGTGTTAATTAACATTCAAAAAAGTACTCTAATTTTGTACGTGATATATTTACTTTCAGATATCGATGCGGTGTATGCCGGTCACCATTCGTATTGAGGGAACTAGCCGTGGCGCATTTGAGATCCGCACATCCCGTAATGCCATATCAGTGTCCTTATTGCAAAAAACGTTTTATAACGCAATACTCATTCACCCATCATATCAAAACAGAGCATCCCGATGAGCCTGAAAAATAAAAATCGAATAGAAGTGAATAGATTGAAACTATATCACAGCATGTGCCTCGTATTATATGTGAGAATCCTGTTTATAGATTATATAAAATGCAACGTATGAAGTGTATATTAGCCTATGCGGTCCTCTGTATGATGTGTCGATTTACGGTTGTTAATTGGCCTTTGAAGACTTATATTGTATTACTGCAAACGTACAACGTTGAAGTGTTTGTTACCCGAGGCTATTAATATTAGTACTTACACTGAACGTGCCTGTACAAGTGCTTTGTTTTACAATACTTATACTAATAATCTGAGATAAATTTTATTCATAAAGTTCTACTCGAGAAGAACCAATTTCGAAATGACAAAAAGATGCGATCTCGATGCGTGGAGATCAAAATATTTAGATCTCTTAGTTTCAGATAATTTCATGATGATTAGCAACGATGGAAGTTGAATTGCGCAATTTGTATCATATGAATTTTACATTTTATAGATTTAATTATGTACATTTCACTCGTGACATTATAATTAAATCTAGCTACAGTAAATATATCGAGAATTCTGAAATCTCTCGATTACGATTATTCTAGAAACGTTCTAGGCTCATTCACTGCAAACAATGTGTTCGATTTTACTGTTACACACGCCGTTGTAAGTTATATTGCGTTATTAAAGCTCGATATCGCCAGCGGTACCATGGCAAGCATCGAGGATTCTAGGATTTTTAATTCGTTTAAGACACATTCCCTCTTAAGCGATTGTTTCGTGTATCTATGTTGACGATATTCTATTTTGTATAGAATATCATATACGGTTCCAATAATTACTTTGCAACACAATTTATTGTAGTTTCTCTTTGAGAATATACCGAAGACTGTCGTAGCGACGGCAAGTGAATGATTAGGCGTTTCTATCCGACAGCGATGCTGTGTGTAATTTAAGCGTACACACAGTCTTTATAAGTTTATTTTATATACACCTGATTTACAATAAACTATTATTAAAAATACAGACCCAAGCGCAGAAGAGACTTATATGAATATTTCAAATATATGCTATATATATTTTTGATTTTTTGTTTGTCCTTTTTCGCTGCATTGAGATTGCATTAAAACAGAATAGTACAGATAAATAATTTGTCCTGTATTCAGTTTTATTGTTAATATTAAACTTGTCTTGAATGAAAATTTAGAACAAATTATACTGATAAGATAATAAGAATCAATTTCCAGTGTAGTGTTTTACAATTTAAATTCACAGATAAGTTAATTATTTTGTAAATTAACAGAAAAGATTTAAATATAAAATAAAACATGGAAATTTAAATAAAGAATAAGAATAAAAAACTTTAAAAAGGAATATATGAGTATTAGAAAGAACAATATTGTTTTATACTATAGTGGCATGTTTGTACTTTTTTTCTTAGATTTTTTTCAAGAAATTACTATAACTATACATATAAAAATATGTACATATAAATATGTATATGTATATATACTATACATATAAAAAAATATTTTAAAAAATCATAATACAATATTTGGTTTTATTTGCCGGATATTTGCCGGACGAATACAAAAGAATGGCGCTGAAAATTGTCCCCATCATTCCAAGAGAGAAATTAGATCCCCTCGTACGCCGCTGGAGCACTGAATGCTGGATGGCACTAAATTTAAAGTTGTGCAGGTTGAATTTCGTCGTTGCATCCTTTCTGGCTAGACATACGGGGATTATTCAGGTCCGTAAAAAAAAGAATATCATAAATAAAAGAGCTAGAATCGTTTTTTTGAGCGAAAACAGCCAAGTTGCGAATCAAAAAGTCGCGAGAATCGGTCGACGCGGCTAGACAATGTGCGGCTAGGCTATGTATGTATCGATTAAAAGCGGATAACGAGATCTCTTCAGTAACTATGATTCTAGGATGTTGCTTAGGACGCGGTGATGATTTGATGTTTATTAAGGCTAGAAGATCTGAAAATTGCTTTCAAAGACAAATTGTACTTGCATGTTTATTTAACATTGTAAATGATTAACAAGCATAAATTGAACGATTATTTCGAAACATCGATATAATTCTGCATCTATTAAACATCAATACTATTTATATCTTTCTCAGTATTCTCTCTTCGTAAGGAGCTTGATTCCATCATGCCGCCGAAACGAACTGCAAAAGCAAAGGTACAGAAAATTAATATATGCAAAATTAACTCAATAAACAAATACTGATGTACTTTATGTCTTGTACTTAAGTGTAAACTCAAATGTAATCTGAAATCTGAATCTTTATATCAAAATCGTTGAAGTATAGCAAGGTATTCTCTCATATACAAGTACGATGTAATTGTGATATAAGAACTGTTATATTTACTCCAATCTATTATGTTACTTATATTTATAGCATTTTGTATTAAATAGCATGAAAAAGTTACATTATAAGTTTTTTCTTGAAATCAGGCTGATTCTTCAAAAGCTAAATCTGGTAAGAAAACAGAAAAATTAGCAGAAAATGGAGCAACAAATAAAAAACGTGTAAATGATGCAAATGAACCTCCCCCAAAGAGAATGAAAGTTGATTCGAAGGGATCGAAAAATGTTGATAAAAGCGATTCGTCCACCGCGAAGAAGGCGAAGAGCCCAAGCGAACCCAAGCAGATGCTGAATAAGACAGACACAAATTTGAACGAAATAGATTTTGAATGTACAAAGATGAACGAAGAAGGAAAGAAATATAATCTGAAAATTTGTACTTGGAATGTTTCTGGAATTAGGGCAGTCATCAAAGTATGTCTATCAATTTCTATTAATTACCGTATTATATTTGTATAATAGTTTTTCTTCTGTATCAATATTTAATCAGAAAAAAGGAATTGACTATATTGTCAAAGAAGATGCAGACATAATCGCTTTGCAAGAAACAAAATGTGACCAGAATAAACTGCCAGAAGAAGTTAAATTATCAGGATATCATCATTATTTTCTCGATAGTAAGATATATATAAAGAGAAATTTATGCATATGCATATAAATTTATATATGCAAATCGTCTATAATTAATAAATGTTTGTAATAAATTTTCATAGGCAAAAAGCCAGGCTATTGTGGAGTTGCTTTGTTCAGCAAGGAAAAACCGATTTCTGTGAAATATGGTTTAAATAATTCTTTCGATAGTGAAGGTAGAATGATTACAGCAGAATTCCCAGAATTTTTTATGGTCAATGTTTGTAAGTTACTGAAACTGAACTCTGATTATAGATTTAATATATTGCAATAGCAAAAATTAGAGTATCTATCATTTAGTATACATATATGATGTAAACCAATATATAATTTATCTTTTGTACAATATTTCTGTTACTAAAAATATGAATAATAACAAAACATAATAGATGTGCCAAATGCTGGGCAGAAATTGGTGACATTACCAAAAAGATTGGAGTGGAATAAAGCATTCAAGAAATGTATTGAAGAATTAGATCAAAAGAAACCTGTTATCATATGTGGCGACATGAATGTAGCTCATCAAGAAATAGGTATCGATGTTAGATTTATTTAACTTTACTTTTCTAAATATAAAATCAATATAATTATTAATATACATAGATTAAAATTAACTTATCTCTTGTTATTAATTTTTAGATTTAAAGAATCCCAAAACGAATACTAAAAATGCTGGATTTACTAAAGAAGAACGAGATGATATGACAGATTTCTTATCTGCTGGATTTGTAGATACTTTCAGATTATTATATCCTGAAACAGAAGGTGCATATACATTTTGGTCATATTTTAGCAATGCACGTGGTAAAGATATTGGATGGTAAGTATACATGTTACTTTTATTATTTTATATAATAATACTTTTATTTTAGCTTCCGCCTAATTATAACATATAAATATGTTATAGAAATCGTAATATCTTATATGTAATGATTTCTTAAACCTCTTACAAATACATATATATGTATAAAGATTATTTAATTATAATCAATTTTTTTCAAACTGAATTACATTTGATATCATTTTATTAATTTTTATACCTTTAATAGAGAAATGCTTTTATCAAAATAATTATTATTAATTATAATAATTAAATGATTAAATTTATATAAAATTTTTTAGGCGACTAGACTATTTTTTGGTGTCTGAACGGATCAAGAATAAAGTGTGCGATAATGTTATAAGGAAACAAGTTTATGGTAGTGATCATTGTCCTGTAATACTTTATATCAATTTGTAATTTTAATAACAGTAAGTATGATGTGTTTTATTATATGGAAATGTTAGAATGAAACTTTTCTTACGTGTGAATATAAAACATACAAAATAAATTACATTTCCTTATCAAGAAAGATACATGTATTTTATTTTGTATTACTCTGATATTACACAAGAAATGTTCTAAGCCCGTTTGTCCTATAATTTCTTTTCCAAGTAAGACATCCCAACAAATTTTTAAATTTTAAATCAATCATTTTAATCAATAAATTTCATCAAGATAGTAATAAAATGATATTGGGTTCTTAATAAGAAAAATTAAAAGTGATTTTACATTCTTATAAATTTTATTAGAGAAAAAATATTAAATTACAATTGTCTCTTGAAGCTTAAGCTGCTTTTTGCTCTTGGCTTTAACCTGTGCTGCAATACGATCCAAATCTCTGCGTCCCTGACTAGTCAATTTACGTCCACCGGAAGATGCTTTCTCAATGAGTTTCAATTGTTCTAAGCTTTGAAGTGCTTTGCGCGCAACACCACTCGCTGATCGACAAAAATGACTAGGATGGGTACCGTTGCGTTTTCGTCCACCAAAAATCTTGGTAACTGCACCAACCCCAATTGGGCTACGGATATAAATGTGACGCACCAATGCTGCACACCTGATATAATACCAATCAGGATCGTAGGGGGCTAACTCTTTGAATTTGGCTGTCTTCACAATATCTACCCACTCTGGCACACGCATCTTGCCGGTTCTAAAATTTTGCAAAGTATAATGTCGAATTGCAAGGATTGAATTTTAAACTAGCCTATGTTATATATTCTAAGAAAAATATGCAGTACAGGAGTTTTTCATAAATTTTAATATTATACGAACAAGGGAAATTATGGAAAAGATAAATAATTCTAAATGAGAATAATACAGTGATATGTAAGCAAGTTACATAAAATATAATATGCGAGAATAATTAGGTTAGATTCGATGTACTACCGTACATTTCTCACTTACTTTTTGAGGAAAGCTGCAAAGGCTTTCACGAACTTATGCTGATCCACATCTTTTAATGTTACCGATGGCATCTGGAAAAAAATTTAACTTAATAAAACAGTTATTACGAAATAACACGTAGACTCGCCACGTGGATGAAGTTCAAATCGACAGTCCCTTACATCTGTAACTTTTTAACTTCGTGAATGATTTCAACTAACTAGATAACTAATAAAAATCGCACAAATTATTTAATTACGTACGTTTTTACATAAATTTTCGTTTTTCCTTCGTTAAATATAAAACTGGTCAATCCGTGCTACCTTATCTCCGTAACACCTTATTGGCTAGCGTGGATAAACATGGTTGATAAAATTTTCATCTGCGCTTTCAGAAATTTCAAGGAAATTTTATTCATTGTAAATTCTCTTTCTTTTTTCACAATATTTTAAACATTTATTAGGACATTAATCGCTTATTTGGCAATAAATTTTCAGGATCAGCAAGAGTTCTGTTTTTTGTAGTTGCATTACACTATAAGTGTTACACTTAAAATGAATCAAATATATAATTATATATTAAAAAGAAAAGGAAGAAAGACAGAAAAGTGCAGAAGATTCAATTAAAAAGAACAGGTATATATTAGACTTGTTCCTTTTAGGACTTCTTTCATCAATCTTTGGTTAAAGGTCGGCAGGAGTGACGGGCTAACTCCGACTTGATCTAAAATGATTATCTACTCCTCATTTACAGTGCAGATATGTATCTGTATTCAATTATATTTTGTCTTATATAAAAACGATGTTTCTTATATAAAAACGATGTCATGAAACTTTGCTAAGATAATTTCTTTTACAATTACGAAGGTACCTACAGAGCCAATTTTGCAATTTAGCTCTTAAATAATTAAAATAAATGTAACTATCTACTCCTTATTTACAGTGCAGATATATATTTGAGTACACCCATATATCATTTCGTAGAAGCAATATTCTGCCTTTTTTTACGTATTTTTTATAAAATTATGACTCTTGCTACAGAGTGGAATTTTGCAATTTGGCTCTTAAAAAAATTTACAATAGATGAAAATATTTGCACCTTATTGTTCTATAGCAAATCTATTTACGCATAAAATGAATTATTTATATTCATACATTTTTTTACAAAAATCGCTCTGTAGCTTTTATCAAGCAAATATTCTGATTACAAATATCATAATTATATAGCTTTTCTCGCAGTATTTTGGTCGTAATATGGGTGAAAAAGAATTCATCTCCGATAGAGGTCTCCATAGTCTCTCCTGCCTTAAAATATATATATATATATATAAAGTTTGACAAAAGCAAGATAGAAAGTGCAGTCCAGTGCAGGAATAGAAAACAAATCTAAGGATTGACAACAATGATTGATGTGTTATTTCAGTATTCTTCCTACATTGATATGGAAGAGTACGAGGCATTTAACTGTGAAAAATAAATTTGTTTTTATTCTTAAATTAGTGACAGAACCCGACAACGATTGAAAGTGAAGACTAAGTATAGCATATTAATTCTTGCCGACGTGCAATGTTCAGCAATAAGAAAAACAGCTTACCACCAAGACCTCATATGCCAAATCATGAACATATGCTGGAAGACCTCAATAAAGCCGTAGTGGATGATGTAGCATTCAAAATCATAAGTAAATATTAGTAATATTAGATCAATAAAAAAATATATGTGACAACGTTCATTTTTAGTCTTTTCTAAAGTGCAAAAAGTGCAAAACGAAAAATTCAAGAAGAAAAATTTTAAATTTATCATTATATTCGCATTTGTTACTTAGTATTTTGTCTGAAAAGATCAGAAAATAGATTATATTCCTACAAATATCATTTCAGATGATTTATGCATAAAAGAATCGTATGGTCTGACAAGTAATAACACAGATGATATATACAAAAAAGTAAAAACCTATTTAAATACCAAACAGCAACTGAAACAGCTGGAGTGTACCTTGAAGAAAGAGGAAGAACAAATGTATGCAGATAACAAAGAAATAAAAAGGCTTGCAAATGATATTAAAAAGCAAGCACAAGCTGCTCTAATAATGTAAAAAGGATATATTCATTTTTCATATTTACAATTATATACTAGTTTCATTATAGTATCAATCATTTTTATAATTTATATTATAGTTTCAAATAGAAAAGGTGTTGAAATGCTTATATAATTTATTTCATAAAATTTTGACCATGCATCTTTAACTGGTATACATATGTCTTTTGAAATAGCCCCTTGAAGTAAGTTTATTTTGACAAATTTATCTATTATATAAAAATACATTTTTAAATTAATAATTTATTATAAATAAATTTAATTCATGTTTGTAATTCATATCTGTGATTAAAAGAATATTGATAATGTATAAATTAAATGCATTAAATAATTATAATATCATGATATATAATATTTAATTCTAAGATATGATAAAACTTTTGTTGATATAACCTTTATCAATAATCCTCTTATGTTTATAACATTGATATGCATTTATGTTCGCATGTATATATTAGTACACTGAACAGTACGTTAGTACAGAAATCGATGCATTATTTACTGGAATATAATATTTCACAGAGCAATTCCAAAGAAACTTATAACAAGGCACAATAATAACTTAACTCACTACTCAGTAACACGATACTATGTTAATTATAATCTATCACATTTATTGTGATGGATAACATTTATAAATATTGATGATTTTCTCTTTTTGTTTTCTGTGTAAAAACTTACAAGTTACTCTTATCTTGTATTTTTATATGTTAAAAGTATGTAAAATAGTCTGATTAAGAGTCAGTCATCAATCTCGATTATCAAGAGTTATAAAAATTATTTTAAAAGTTATTAAATTATTTTAAAAATTATTTTAATTTTATCGCATGATAATTTGATTGACATAATAAAAAGTCATTTTTATATTTTTAAATTATTTTTATTTTTATAGTTTCTATAAAAAAATGACGCGCTTTTTGTTTAAAATTTTTGATAACTCTTTGAATAATAGAGATTCTCTAGAGTGTTATTAAGCATGACTATTTTTACATATATAATTAGATCGTATACAACAAAAATATATTAATATCATTAACGATATTCACATCTTATAATACTGTATCGTGCGTACAACTATTTTAGCAAATTATATCTGCAAATAGTTTTCGAATAAGAAATTAAACAATTTTGATTAATAATTTAAATACTAAACTAAATTACTGTGTCTAAAAATAATATATGAAATAATTGAAAGCTCGAAAATAGATTATTTATAGTCATGTAATAAGAATATAATTATAAAAAATACATAGATTTATAAAATCTAATTAACAATATTTTGCTTAGTTATTCTTAAAAAAAAAAAAAACGCGTTATGCGAATATAAGAAACAATGAAAATGAATGAAGATACAATGAAAATTAACGCGTGAATAGCTCTCTCTGTACAATAGCATATCTTATTTTGATATGTAAGCTCATATATATATATATATATATATATATATATATATATATATATATATTTAAATTTGAACGAAACAGTATTGTGTCAACTCGATTTGTAAAGGCAGAAATTATTTAATGGGATAAACTTGGTACCATATCAAATCGGCTTACAGGATCATTAAGGTAGGCACACCACGTCAATCCTGGTGGATAACCTGAAAGAGTCATGTCGGCTAATTAATACACAATAACAAAGATAATAAATATAATGCATATTTACTCCCATGATTCATAATATTTTTTAACAAAATTTACCACTACATATAACAAAATGTGTTAATGAAACAACAAAAATAATTTTTAGTCAAATTTATAATAAATTTATCGAAACAAATTCTAATTTTTTGATGAGGCCATATTTACAACTTATAATTCTAATATAGTATCCAATAAAAAATGTTTTTTCTAAGCTTAAAAGAATTAATTTTTATATAGCATATTTTTTTATCTGTTCAAAATTCGAAAGAAAAAAAAAATAAGTGTTCTGGAAATTAAGAATTCTGAAAAAAATGCCAAGATAATACAATATAATCAAAAAAAATTATTTTTAATTCTAACAATTTTTATTTTCCTTTTTTATCTTTTATAACTAAAATAACTTAATTACTTTAACTTAAAGCTAAAAATTATATAATAATAAATTTCTAGATAACTTTGCATGCAAAGGCAAAATATAATTATAAAATTAATGAAGCATGATAGCAGAAACAGAATAATAATTTCTATGTGCTAAAATAACACATAAAACGTATTAGTAATTGTAATTAGTAGAATGTAATTGTGCAAAGAAAAAAAAACAACTTCATTCCAAGTATATTTAAATCAATATGTGTTAAAATCTAAAGAAACGCTTACAATTAAATCATATTTTAATTTACCTTCTCTTATTAATATAGAATTTTTTGTGAATCTTTTTTTATTCAGATTAAAATTATTACTTTTATTAGTCTAAGTTATAAAACTTATTTGATGTAATACTTACATAACATTAGAGATTATTATTATGTGCTGATGATATGTGGATGAGGCAATACTGATATACTGAGATTCATCATCTTCCGTCCAGCTGCATGCAAGTAATCCCTCAAGATTAGTATGTTAGTTACATATTAAGATGCACTGTAGAAAATGTTAATACTACAAAGATAAAAGAATTAATGTTACTTAATGTTTAAGAGTTCCGCTCTGTCACATAAAAATACACGGCATGGTAAAGAATAGACATATGTATATATTTTTATTCCACAACATTTTCAACAATCATATAAAAGTGCTTTACAATTTGTATATAGGAATCGACGGTTTCTGTACAATTACAATTTTGTAGTGAATTCTGCGATAAGTACTCTGTAAATACAATATAAAAGTATGTTACATCTTAACTACAACTTACGCATCTATGCAAATTTTAGGACGGATGTGATGTAAATTTGATATTCCATTTATATCTAATACATTTAAGATCGATAGTGTGATGCTTACGATATCACTTAATTTGTGTAACAATACTTATAATATAACTGCGAGTGAATCATTTCATAATGTTCCCTATTACCATCGAATAACATTTTCATCATAATCAATTGCCCCTTTTACACATACGTTTGCACATACGATTGCACTAAACAAAATAGAACAGATATGTATAATCACTTAATCTAAAAAAAATTTTAATATTTTTGCAAACAGTAACGTCAAATATTCATTAGATTTATTGTCTTATAGATCTCGTTTCCAATTAAGTAATACATTTGATAAAAATGTATTCTACTTTTATAAATGTATTCTACTTTTATATCTGTATTTGCATACCCTGTTTTCTTTATATGAATATGAATCTCATACTTTTAAAAGAATTATAATGTCTTACTTCAGATCTATGGCAAATGCAATAACAAAGATTCGAAAAAGTTGTCTTTTAATCCAGAAGTAGAAACTAAATAAACGATAATGATTAACGAATACGATAGTACCGTTCAGTATTTAATATTACTACTTCCTATGAGAAGGAAAAGTTTTCTAATTTCTAGCATATTAATGATAAAACTTTCAACTAAATTATATTAGTCGCAAATAAACAGACGAAAGTTGTGCGTAGAAAAAGACGAATAATGATATCATAAGTTCCATATTTTGTCAAAGAAAACAAATTTTACCTTCTAAAATGGTGAACAGCATTATTTACTTTAGTTACAACAGACTTTTCATGAAAAATATGATCGAGACAAAGTTTCTCTATTTTTAATATTTTACTTTTAATTGTTTTACTTTTAATTGTATTTTGGAAGCTGCAAAATAATGTTTATTATCAATATAACATATATGACACAAATAATGTAATTTGACATATTTAATGAGATGATCAAGCATGCTAATTGCATATAAAATTTGAAAAAAGAGTCAATAATAATATCCATTAATATCATAAAAGATCTCTCAAAAAATATGTAAAAGCAAAGCTAGATATGTGATATATGAATGTAATATTAAATGTATATGAATATGTATATAGTATATAGAAAGCACACTTAATATAATGATATTTTAAATAAGATATATCATATATATCAGATATACCATAAGAACATTTTGTGCTATTAAATTCTTTCATTAAATGCGTCAATTTTTTCAATAAATTGTCAGCCACGATATGGAATGTTACATAACAAAATCAACAATTTCAATTTTATAATTATTACAAATTATCAATTTTTACTTGAACAGAACAGAAACATATATTTCATTAAGATATTTTTGGTTCGTATCTTTACACCTTGATAGTTTTCAATGCATGCCTTTCTTGCTTATCATAAGATAATTGCATTCTATAACTGTTATGATTTAATAGTCTTTAAAATTGTACTAGTAAAACTGTACAATTTTAAAGCTAGAATAGATGATTATCCTGCGATTAATATTCATTAGCGTTGCATTTAGAGCCTGTTAACATCATTATTTTAAAAATATGATAGGATGAGTTATTGCATAATACGTAACACTTTGATTGTACATCATTAAATCGTTTGAAGTATCAGAGACACATCGGCACAGCTTCTACCGGGATTTGTATCATAAATCATTGTATTCTAAAGTGCTTTTGTTAAAAGTGATATCAGTCTCCAATGGCAGTCATCTAGTGAAGTCTGGCATTAGAAAGAATTTGCGTAACGTCAACTTGCCTCTCGGCTTGTGTTTGAGATGGTCCTCAATGAATTGACAAGGGCAACGGGCGGAGACACAATGGCGCGGTGGAACAGACAGACCCGTAATGCCTCTATCACGTTCCTGTGAGTCTATAACCAGATCAAGTCTGCGGCGCACGAAGTGACGTGCCCATCGAGACGCATACCTCAGCAACAGCAACTCCGCCCGTTCCTGTCAACACACACCATCATCATTCAGTAGAACTAAGCCTGATACAAAATAACAATGTGTGCTCTCTCTTCTACTCTTTCAATTTTCTGTCAATAAATTCTCAAATTTGATTATCCAACGTTGGTGTATAAACTTGCAAATTCAATTATATTTTTTATCATATAAGTTTGTGTGTGTGTGTGTGTGTGTGTGTGTGTATGTGTGTGTGTAAAGCTATATAATAAAAATCATAACTGAATTTGCAAGTTATTGAAAATTAATATAATTTTTTATAAAATAGTAAAATTTGTAAATAGTTCTTGTAATAATATCTCTAATGTATCTTTACGTTTGATAGTAACTTTCCGTCATAAAAATAAAAATATTTCCGTCGTTATATAAAATGCTTGTAAATTATTCATTAGCAATTAAAAACTGACTTGTTCACCATTTTACAGGCAAATTTGTTTCTTATAATATTATATACATATTAAGCCCAAGATGGTTAAATTAAGACATCGAAAAAATGTTAATAAATACCGATAAGACACTTGTCATAATAAATAAGTCTAGATGAACATAGTTCTAAAAATTTTGATACTATTTGCCTCCCATAACTTATTGGAATGTTGAAAAATAAATCGAAATAAAATAAAAGTTATATCCACCATTAATTTCTATTGTGTATAGTACAAATGAATGTAAGTTTTATACTATACAAATAAAATATAAGCATCACATTTAACATTAAATGTGGAATGTATGAATCTTAATCTTGAGAATGAGAAATAATCCAATTTTATTCAAACATGATCAAAAATTGAAATTGAAAGTTTAGCGTTAGATTTTTATGCTGCGGACATTCCATGTCATTTTACAAGAAAAAAGTAATTGACGTAAAATACATTTTTATGTTTACAGCATAAAAAATCGAAATGAGCGAAATTAATTTCAATTTTTGAGTCAGATTACCATTCATTATATTTTAATTCTATTTCTAAATATTAAGTACATTGAAATTATTTCAAAATTAAATTATGGATAAACGTAATTTCTAAAATAAACATGATAATAAAAACAATGATCAAAATGTTATAGAGTATCACTATGCTAGAGTATCACTAAGCATATTAAAAATTAGTTTCAACAAAATTCGAGAGAATATAGAATTTTAGTGCATGCAATAAATGATTTGATTTAAAGTAAAATCTGCATTCCTATCCGTATATTGTGCAGCTTAGCTATTTCTATAGCAATAGAAAAATGGCTTCACATATATTAAACATAAAATTAATCTTAAACAAAAGTTTATGATATAGGTTATTCACGAGTTGATAATAGTAAATAGCAGTTTTTCTTTGGAAGCTATTTATACGTATAGTAATGCGCATTCAAGAGAATTCAATCTGTAAAACCTCAACTATTTTTTGTGCCTGAATAATATGTGAAATCGTATGTATTTTTTTGTAAGTAGTATGAAACAAATGTCTCTTAAATGCCTCTGTCTCTCAGAAAGCTACTCCATCTAGGACAAAAATCTCTGCCCTGAACGCGTGGCTTATTACGCAACCATTCTTCTATATATTGACAAGGACACAGAGCGGACGCTAAGTGACGTGGCGAAGAAGGATTTCCACCCTCCTCGTCAACTGTCCAATCCAAACGTCGACGTAAGTAATCCTTCGCCCAACGTTGCACATAACGGCAGAATACTTGTTCGTTTTTACCCTGGTAGTTTGATGTAATGCACAATAAAATATTTAATATAACTTATCGCAGTGAATAACGTCAAATTTCGTACGTGAAAATTTATACAATAATAAAGGCTCATATATTGAAGAGCTAAAAATATCTTAGTTACATTACAGAAAACTTTTTTTGATTACATTCTGCTATAGATCCACTTAAAACAACTATACAAGTTCATGCTTTGGAGAAAGAAAACAATAAAATGCCAAAATAAAAAGAATGAAAACTTGGAAAAATGGAATGCGAAACTTTTTGCCTTGTTATTGATTTTCAAATAATGCTTTGATATTTAGCTTTCCAATATCTAGAGGCTACTTAATAAAATCTTCGCAAAATATCAATATAGAATAAATTATAAAGAAAATTTGTGAAAAATTAAAATAAAAATGAAAACATATAAAAATATAAAAAAAGTAATTAAGTCAAAAAGATTAACGTGAGATTACGCGGTTTACCTGTTTACGAGAAATTCTTGTAGTGGTGCTGCCTTGTATAACAATGTCACTATCGTCGATGTCCATACGTTGTTGTAATTCACGTTGTCGGCTTAATTCGTTTGCATCATCGCCACCGATTATTCTACCTTCACGTTCTTCCCGTTCTATTATTTCCTGCAGTTTTTTCTATCACAAAACAAGTCATTACATCAATTTCTTAGAAATGTGTAAATCTTGAAAAAATATGTAAATGATCAAAGATTATGATAAGGAAAATATCTTTCTATATGAATTCTTACTGAATAATTGTATATTACTTGAAAAAAGAAAATGATATCGAATTATATCTCAGTAGAAATTTCACTTACAACACAATCCGTGGTATCAAAATATATGAAACACAAATTGACTTTGTGGCAGGAGATTTTTCCTCTGTCGTCTAATCCCAATAATATTTTATGCCTTAATAAATGTTTGTTAACTTGAGCCATACATTTCTCGAGATTGTGATTGAGCTTTATCTTGATAAACATGCAGAAGAATATCGCGGCCGCGTTCAGGATTAACCACATAACACCGAGTCCAAATAATGTAAGACCAGTCACGCCAGAAAACAATAAACCAAGCAGTACAATGAAGGCGGTGAATATCCAAAGAACGAGAATCCTCTTGTAGCATATATTATACATATTGAAGCGTACATCGTTCACAAGTAATTCCATTATATGAACGTAATCTTCCACTGTAAGCTGCAATATATCTATTTCGTTAGATTATTGATCATTTTATTTTTTTTACAATATATTAAAGAAAGCATACTAGTATATTTATATTAAACACTTAAAAATTTTCACATTGCATCTTATAATTTAAACATACACGGAGTATTCCCAAATTCATGAATTTACATAGTTTCTCTTCTCATAAAAATGGAAATTGTATTGAGATTAAAGAGAAAGCCAAGCTCTCCACATAGACTTTTCTCTGAGAGACCAAAACTCAAATAGCACCATCAAAGGAGAAAGAATGTAATAAACTATGCATACCGTTAATCCTTGTGCCATCAATTCCTCCGGCACTAATTCTGGTCTAAATCTGGCTGGAGTAATCCATGGCCATTTAGTATTTACTGGTAGAAGAGTAACAATAGTATCACCATTGGCAAAGCCTTGCCGGATGTTTCCAATCGACGTGCTAATAACATTGCTCGATGTATTTCTGCCATTTGACACGTCTCTCAGATCGATGGTTTTTAAAGAAGCACTCTTGGTTTCTGACGTCGTTCGAACATCAGACGGTAATTTAAGATCCGGCGTATCGGAGGTGATGGAACGACTTAAACCTGATCTATCTAGATTAATTTGGACGGATTCAGTTGCTATCACAGCACCTCTATACTCATTGGTTTTCTTATCGTTAACATCAGCCGGGTCGATACTTTTACTAATTTTATCGACTTGTACAGTAACTGACTCAGGTTTTATTACAGCGGGTGTGCTACTATTGGCTTTTCTTTCGGTAGCTTCCTTCGGATCCGTCTCTTCCTCAAATTGGACCCAATTCTCCGGTTTTACAATTACGCCAGAGGAATTTGCTGCCGTCGCATTGTCAGTTGTGTCTTCGGAACTCATGACTGTAAAAAAAAATAATGTATATAAAAAAAATTTCAGAAAGAAAAACATATATATTATTCAGTTATATACAATATATAAAAACAGGAACAAACGTAATTATTAACAAAACATAATTTTATTTCTCAACGACAAATTGCGAGATTTAAGATCTACCAGAGGCCATCGTTTCCTAGTCTCGATGCTCGAGCTCGTTGCCTCATTAATAGCGCAATTAATTGACATTCATCGTGCAACATACGCTCGCGCTGCTGTTCGGATAAGAGGGAGTGTCTGGTCTTCGGAAGTGGAATCCGCGGCGGGGGAAAGAACCATCGAGTGCACCTTTCACGTGGAACGGCCCGTCACGATAACGCTGTCGATAAGAATCTCCTCCGCGAATCGCTCTCGGACACGCGACTGGCACAGTATTCGCCGCGATCAGACGCTTCGGACCCCCCCGAAAGATTCTCCGCGCGACTCGCAACGGGGGAACGGGGACCGTCCCGGGCGAGTCGCGTCTAAATGAGATCTCGCGTGATCGCGCGGCTGCTGGATCGTTCGCGACGGCGTGAATCCAACATGATGCGATGGGGCAAGGAGGAAACGGGAGGAAATAAGAGGAAGGGCCGTATGTCGCGCGCCAGCGAACAACGTACCTGCTGCGATGCGGCCTGTCTCATGCCCGCGCGAGCCGACGAGGTGCGCGACGAATCACGAAATCAAGGTGCACGACATCAGGCAGGGCGCGGACGGGCGGTGGAAAGGGGAAGGGGGAACGTTGGCGGTATAACGGCGAAGAAGTGAGGGCGGGAGTCGCGCGAGGAGGCAGGCACGAAACGTAACGTATGTATTGTACATACTTGCGCGCGTATATGTACACGTATACACCTGACGCACACGCGCGTACCTGCGCGCGTGCGTCCGTCCGTCCGTCCGTCGTATCCGCGCGATTCGCGCGCTCGAATGTCGAATCGATTGAATCTTTTCGCGAGCCTTCTCGTCGAGATCGCTTTATTATGTCCTCTCAGACGATTGTTAAATCCTATCGAGCCTCCTATTTCCCGCTTCTGCAATGGCTATTTGTATTCTAATTATATATTTTCGGCATTATTAGCCGAGTCGCTTATCATTAACACGTAACGGGATTATTTACTTTATTATTTATTTGATTATGCGTACGGCTAGTGCGCCACCAGAAAGTGTGGACACCTGTATCTGTACACCTGCCTTCAGTTAGAATATTCAAAGGATCGTACACTATCTTAGGCTTCTGAGACCATGAAATAACTAGGAAAAAGTTACAAGACAGATAGAGCAAAATTAATATCATTAGCTTTCATTTCTCGATTGCTATCGAAATTAAAATTTTTTGGAATTGACGCAAAGATGAAATATAGATCGTTTTGTGTGCGAAAAGAGCGAGAACGCTTATCGGTAAATCCTCGATATAATATTAATATAGGTTACGTTCAGAAACATTATCCCAATAACTTCGTGTATCATTTTATCTTTATTATTAACCAAATTATTATTAAACAAAGATAAAATGATGGAGCAATCGAATGATGTTTCCGAACGTAACCATAATATTTATCACAATATAATAAATAGGGGCACTATATTTTTGATATTTTGTGTTTCATCCGTGACTATATCTTTCAGGAACGAATATAGGAATAGTAAGTGCCCTAACTTAAGTATAGTCACGCATAACTTTTTTATTCCTATAAATTTTCATAATAGGCATGTCTCTATCATATCAAATTTAGGCGCTCTAATCAAGAAAGAAACAAGAGTGGAGAGGAGGCAATGAAGCTATACTATGGCTCTCATGTGGATCTATCTTAATGCGCGCGCGCGCATGCGCGTCCGATAATTGAGGATCGGCACGCGACTAGTCAGCTGACCTGTCTTGTGATAGCAGCTAGGCCGCACTCTGAGACAGGTACGGGTGTTCATCGCTGACTGAACTGTGCTAGGAAACGTCGCATCACACGCCGTGAGTATTCAATTGATCGAGTCAATTAACGCGACCGCTAATGTCGTATCGGCCGCGCGGACGAACTTCCGATTCAATATTTCCTCATAGAAATCCGTGCGCGAAGAGAGCAGGCGTAGCGTGCCGTGGTATATCGATCCGGTTGGCATTTTTCATGCGCCATCCCGCTCAGGCGCGAATCCGCGAAACTCCCGGTCGATTTTCAGCTGGGCAGGACATGGCCCTCTCGGCCACGCAGTGGCCGTCGATAAAGAATGATTGCCATCGTCCGTGACGCGAGAGGACATTTCGCTTCCGCCTAGCAGACGGCCCGCGGACTTCATGGGGCTACGCCTATTTTTTTGAACGACTTGCTCACGTGAATCGCGCAGCGAGCGTGCGACAGCATGCGCCTCTGCGAGCAGATGGACCGATTTCCTCGGCCGCGAATAACGATCGTTCGAATTAGCGGCTCTGCTCCATCTCACCTCCCCTCTCCCCATATTTTTTCGCGTCTCATTTATTTTAATTATAACAAGAAATATATTTATTGGGCTTTTTCTCTTGTTCTTTCGGGAGTACAAAGGGAAAACGGGGGAAAACGAAAAATTGCAGAAAGATGTAGGAGATGTAATTTGGAAAAGCGGATTTATTTTTGCGCGATATATTTGTATTACATTTATAATTTTGGACTGCTAGATTTTCTTATGTCTATTTGATATATTTTAATTAGAGTTAAATTAGGGTTTTTCTTAAATTTTTGAAGTACAAAGGAGAAAGAGACAAAAGTGTAGGAGATATATTGAAGAATTTTTGATTGATGCAAATTCGTATATAATTTAAGCTATGACAATTAAAATAGACAAATATATCTATTTACGCGATAACAACTCGTTTTTCTTGCACTTTGTAATTGCATATTGAATTCATAATTAGTAGATAACAGTTTGTAAAATCAGTGAGTAAAAGTTGTTTTATATTAGATGTAATCAATGATAAGATAGAATATTTTTATATAATTTATAGATATTTTCTCTATTATCTATTTCTCAAAAGAATTTTGATAAAGCAACAATCTTTTTATATAAAAGAACAATATATGTTGAATTTTAAGATATAAAAATGTTTAAAATATTTATTTTGACATTTTCCTATACCTGTTTTGCTATACATATATTTATATTTCTTTTTTTTTATGTATTTCAAGACATAAAAAGATGTGTGAAAAAAATATATTTATAATTACATTAGCATGCTTAATAATAACTGTCTTTTGCAAATTAAGATATTGAATCTATAGAATACAATTAAATACAATTTATTTTTTTCCAGGTAAATTAAGTATTCAAAATGACGAATCAAAGTTTGATGAAGATAGCGCATGAAGAGCGGGAGGGCAAGTTTGGATATGTCTATGCAGTATCTGGACCTGGTTTGTTTTTGTCTCTTGATTTCAGCCTATCAACTTACACAATATTTCTTATTTAACATTTATTTATGTTACAGTTGTCACTGCTGAGAAAATGTCTGGATCGGCTATGTATGAGTTGGTACGAGTCGGTTACTACGAACTGGTAGGAGAGATTATCAGATTGGAAGGTGACATGGCTACAATACAGGTATAATAAGTGTTAATTATATACATTAATATTTTATTTTATATTTAAGAATCATTTAATCTAATTTCGTAATACGTTTAGGTATATGAAGAAACAAGTGGTGTGACAGTTGGTGATCCCGTGCTTCGTACTGGAAAACCGCTGTCCGTCGAATTAGGTCCTGGAATCCTTGGTAGCATCTTTGACGGTATTCAGCGTCCATTGAAAGACATCAACGAACTTACGAGCTCGATTTACATCCCGAAGGGTATTAATGTGCCGGCACTGTCGCGTACCACTACTTGGGAATTCAGTCCGCATAATGTGAAGAATGGCAGCCATATCACGGGCGGTGACTTATACGGCGTCGTACATGAGAATACTTTAGTGAAGCATTGGATGATCTTACCACCTAAGTGCAAAGGCACAGTAACGTACATTGCACCTGTTGGCAATTACACCGTTGATGTAAGTTCGTTTATTATATTTGATTGTATATTTTAGATAAATTTATTTTATCACATATAAATTTACATAAGTATCTAATATTTTTATAGGATGTCGTACTGGAAACTGAATTCGATGGCGAAAGACAGAAATATACCATGCTTCAGGTATGAAATACATTATCATTATGGTATGATAAATATATACGAAAATTGAATGTATTGCATGTTGTGAATTTATGTTTGTGTGCATGCAGGTGTGGCCAGTCCGTCAACCTCGTCCAGTTACTGAAAAATTACCAGCTAATCATCCTCTACTCACTGGTCAACGAGTCTTGGACTCTCTCTTCCCGTAAGAACACCTTCAGAGGAACATATTGTAGAAATACAATGTATCTATAAACATTTGGAATATAACGCCTGTTACAGATGTGTCCAAGGTGGAACCACAGCTATTCCTGGTGCTTTCGGTTGTGGCAAGACCGTCATCTCGCAGGCTTTGTCTAAGTATTCCAACTCCGATGTAATCATTTACGTCGGTTGTGGAGAACGTGGTAATGAAATGTCTGAGGTACTGCGCGATTTTCCTGAATTGACCGTAGAAATCGACGGTGTTACTGAATCAATTATGAAACGTACAGCTTTGGTCGCCAATACATCTAACATGCCAGTAGCCGCGCGTGAAGCGTCCATTTACACTGGTATGTTCTACATGAGAAAAATTTCTTAATACAATTAATGTAAATAGAATCATGTTATTCATTGTATTCATTGTAATAATCCATTATTCGTGATATAGGTATTACATTGTCCGAATATTTCCGTGATATGGGTTATAACGTGTCGATGATGGCGGATTCGACATCTCGTTGGGCAGAAGCTCTCCGAGAAATTTCAGGTCGTTTAGCTGAAATGCCTGCCGATTCTGGTTATCCCGCTTATCTTGGTGCTCGTCTAGCTAGTTTCTACGAGCGCGCCGGAAGGTATAATGTCGTTTATATAAAATAGTCAAGTAATCAATAATGTGATCAAATATCTTTCTTGAAATAATGGTATTGCCATAAACATATAATATTAATTATATTTACAATCTTATTAAAAAAATCTTGTGAAAAAATGTATACTGAAACAAATATTAGTGTCCCATTAATCAATGACTCATTGGATTTTAATTTTTATGCAGAGTAAAATGTCTGGGAAATCCAGATCGCGAAGGGTCTGTCAGTATTGTTGGTGCTGTATCACCGCCGGGTGGTGACTTTTCTGATCCTGTAACCAGTGCAACGCTTGGCATTGTGCAGGTAAAAAAGATCTACATATGAAAAAAATAAAAAAGATGATAAACTGATTTTTTAAACAAATCATTTAATTTGTAGGTGTTCTGGGGTTTGGATAAGAAACTGGCGCAACGCAAGCACTTCCCATCCATCAATTGGCTCATATCATATAGCAAATATCTGCGAGCATTGGACGATTTCTATGATAAGAATTTCCCGGAATTCGTTCCATTGAGAACAAAAGTAAAAGAAATCTTGCAAGAGGAAGAAGATTTGTCAGAAATTGTGCAGCTAGTAGGCAAGGCTTCGCTTGCCGAAACAGATAAAATCACACTTGAAGTAGCAAAATTGCTGAAAGACGACTTTTTGCAACAAAACAGGTACAACATATTATCTTATCATGTTCCTATGAATAGAAACATTATAAGATCATATGTTGTACCTGTTTAACATTAATATTACAAGCAATTAAATATTATTTGAATTTTTTAATTCTTTCCTGAATTTTTTTTTAAATTTTTTTTAGCTACTCGCCGTACGATCGTTTCTGTCCATTTTACAAAACCGTAGGAATGTTGCGAAATATGATCGCATTCTACGATATGGCAAGACATGCAGTGGAGTCAACAGCTCAGTCAGATAACAAAATCACATGGAATGTTATTAGAGACAGTATGGGCAATATTCTCTATCAATTGAGCTCTATGAAATTCAAGGTAATTTTTTTGTAATTTTAACAAATTCTATCTATATCCGATTTAGATCGTTTCTTTCGACGTTGTCTGACGCCTTTCGGCTATTCCTGCTATATATTCGTGGTGCGCATATTAGCACGGATATATAGGACCTACAATTTTACGCTGGTTCCGAATGGTCAATATAGGACTTGCTTATAAATATTGTCAGCCGGAATCGAGATTTGAATCCGGAATCTTTGACTTACGAGTCTCGCACTAACTCGCAGAGCCAAAACGCGCTCAATTTTAACAAATTTTTTTTTATTAAAAATTTTGCCTTAAACTCTTAGGACCCTGTTAAGGACGGCGAGGCAAAGATCAGAGCGGACTTCGATCAGCTGCACGAAGACATTCAACAGGCATTCAGGAATTTAGAGGACTAAATTTCTAACTCGCACTTGTTAAAAGCAATTTTAAGATATTGATTGTTCTGTAACTTGGCTCTAACATTTAAGGATGTCCCGATCTATCTGAATCGCAAATAACTTGCCGAAAATACGACTACAAGCAGCATTATCGATTATATCATGTATTATTTGCCGAATATATATCATCCTTGAAAGCGTCTGAATGGATTGTAAATACAGAAGCTACTAGCTGAAACCTTCGGTACTATCACGAAATGAAATATTCGAGAAAATGTAATGTCATGTACGTGACGATTGTGACAATAAAATGGGACATTCTTAAATGTGCGCGAAGAGACATTTAAAGATACGCTCTACTTCCTCAAGAGTTAACTTGTTTGACTCGAGAGCAGAGCTAGCCTGTAATTAGTCGGATATTATCAGAGAAAGTAATTTTATCCTTCGCGCAAAAATGTACTTTCGTTTTCTTTCCGCTTTCTTAAAGATGAAATTAATCGGGAAGTTAATATTCCTATATGTTTTCCGTATATGTGTAATATAAACGAAAGTATAAAGCAGCTCCCCGTTTCATCGCGCGTAGATTAGGATTATGGTATGAGAAGATACTCTTAATTACCAGTTATTACGTGATTAGTGTCATGTGGATGACATAATTCTTATCTTGCAAAAAGATTGTGAATCGTGGAGTATTAAATATTGTAACATATAATGTATTATTTAAGTACAACTGTTATGCATAATTAAGTCTACTATACCATAAACGTGATTTAAAAGTTTAGAAAAAGGACACACGCACGAAGAAAAATGATCGAAGTGCAGGGTCGATATTATGAAGATAAATACAAGAAAGAAAAACCATGTATACATGATGACTATAGTGTTCCATTGACTTCGATATCATTTCCATTGTATGATATGTAAAAAAAAAGATATAATAAAGTTATGCACAAGAGGATCATGGGTTTATTAGGGATGGATTATAATTGTAAATAAATCCTTACAAACTGCTTTTAATAGATTTCGTTTTAATAATTATCATTATATAACAATAACCTCGCGGTATGTACATCAACGATATATTACACTCCAATATCTAACACTTGGTGGATTAAAATTTTGATATTTTTTTTTTTCTATAGACATTGCATCGTACTGACAAAAATATGTTATTGCCATGTACATATATACCGATCTGTATCTCATATGTACACATATGCGAATGTACATAACGTTCGCATGTATAATTGATCTCGTTTACACAAATCGAATCTTAACTTGCTCCCTATCAGATACTCTATTCTACATTTATGAAAACAGTATTAAAAATAAAAAATATTCAACGGACTTCACACTCTCTATACATTGGTTATTATCTTGCAGACTATGTGAACATCAACAAAAATTCCTTTTTCAAAATAATTTTGCTTACATCACTGTTGAAATCTTCCGAAAAAGAATATGGCAATATCATTTTGATATTCACAGCCACGATGTTCTAACATAGCAAGTTATATTGACATATTACTATATGTATGATACTCAGATCTTCTACATAACAGTCATAACTACACATCTACTATATTACGATTTTTATCTAATTAATCATTGACTAATATGCATAAAAATATTTTTCCAAAAATTGGAAACATTTTTCAATAGACGTATAGATGTATATCTGTATAAATATTTTATTTTATTATTATTTGAGGTTGATGGGTAATGAACCCTCCTTTTTTTATATAAATTTGTATGACATTTTACATGTAACTTTAATCATATTTTGTATTTCACATTTTATTAAAACAAAATTTTATATATACTTATAATCATATAAAATAAAATTACATTTATTTCTCTCAATACTTGAAGATTTTTAATTGTATTACAAGAACTATAAAATAGCAAAAATGTTTATTTTTGTGTAGCTTTTAAAAATTTTTTCTCTGGGAACAAAAAACAAAAACTTTTATTGATACGCTGTGAAATACTTATATTTAGATTTAGATTAATCATCATTAATGTACAAGACAAACTAATATAATAGACAAAATTAATTTGCCCATATTAATTCCTATGTGAATATATGTAGGACATAGGTATACTATAAAATTATAAATGTGCAGTTATGACTATACTAATAGAAGCATCCAATTTTTTTTTTTTTTTAATTTGAAAATCAAGGAATTTTAAAACTTGACAAGATGTCACCAAAAAAAATCAAAATATTAAATTGTTTCAAAACAGAATTGTTCTTGTGTGAAAAGATAACTCATAAGTTCTAATATTTACAGAAAGAGCCATTAACTCACAAATTGGAAGAAGCTTAAGGACTCAAGCGTATAACATCGCCACTGCCGGCCGATGACGAAGATGATATCTGTGATCTAAGCTGAAGATTCTCACGTTTCAATTGGGAAACTAATTGTTTCAGCGCTGTAATCTCTTGCCGAAGCTTCTCATTATCTCGCATACATTGACCCAGACTTTGATTGGCCGCGCGTAATTCTCCTATGTATTCGCAGGCTTTTGCTAAGATACCTCCTTTACTCTATCATAAAAAAGAGAATGACATTATGTTAATATTAACTAAATGATTTTATGAACAAAATTTTGCTCAATTATACCTGAGTTTCATAGTTGGTTTTTCCTTCTCCACTACTACCAGTAGTGTTAGTAGAAGTATTACAATCAGGAATGATTTTGCCTAACTTTGCAATCCAATTATTTATTTTATCTCTACGCCGACGCTCAACTTCGTTATGCGTTGCTCTCCGCCTGTCGTCTCTCTAATAGAAAATAAAAAAAGAAGAAATTATCTTCTTGCACAACTTCTTCAGGACAAACTGAGTAATGATAAACATATCAATTATAGATAAAATAATGAAATATCAAACCTTTTTCAAGCCAGTGGTACAAGTCCTTGGGGTTTCTATCTGCAATGTTGTTGCTCTTGGTACCAAAGATCTTGATGCTTGAGTCGTAGTAAAGACATCATTAGCATTCCCGATAACATAAAACTGACCATTCAATGGCGATGTTAGAACCTGTACAGTATTATTTCCTGATTGCGACACAGGCAATTCTATCTCATTAGCCGATTGTATAGCTGCTGTGCCATTTACTTGGACGACTCGGTATGCTAGGGTTTCTGGGTATCGCATTTCATCCTCTCCTACAGGTTCCCCTGAGAGAAGCAGAGTATAATTATTGAAAATTAATAACAATACGACAGACCGTAATGGACTGGAACATCAATATTGACATAATGTGAAAACAAGAAAGTTCTTGTGAAAAAAATGGCTTGCCCTTACCTTCGCAGTCCACAATTTCCGCTTCCTCTATAACGATCCCCGTCGTGCCACCGTTGTCGTCCTTCACGCTGTAAAGACAAATTGACACTTTCAGATGCGATATCGTCTTATCTTAACGCAGTTGCATGCTTTGTGTATTACTTCAACGATTGTGTCTGTCGGTCCTACGGCGTACGTAAGTGCGCACTGTGCACTAAGCGATGATGACCTTGAGGAGACCTCGGACGAGACGGAAGGGATAGGTGTTCGTAATATCAGGCGGTCGATATTTAACGTAAACGCTACCTGACATCCTGTTGTTCGAGCTGCTGCTCCAAAATGTCCATTCCTTGGCGCCGAAAAAAAAAATGTTTGAATTTGTCGAAATTCACGTGAGCTGGTCACGGGACACGGCAACGAGGTCATGTGGTGCATAAAATGGCGTCGCAGGAGATGCGTGCCATCCAACGACGTGCCAACGAAGCTGATAAAAACATGAAGTTATACTTATCATAGACAAATAAATTTTTCATAATACTAGACTATAATTAACTTAAGCCAGCGGAACATGATGCTTTTTTTCTTGCTGGTTTGCTAGCTGGATTCGCGTGCTTGTTGAACTCTTGTCCTCGATTGGTATATTTTTTTAGATCCAAAAGAATATACCAATCAGAGACAAGAGCTCAACGAGCACACAAATCCAGCTAGCAAATCAACAGGAAAAAAAGCATCGTGTACCGCTGGCTTTAATCAGCAATTCACTATAAATCCCACTATAAATTAGTCAAAACTTGATCGCAATCACTCTTAAAATTATTTTTTGCGCTTTTTATTACATCTTTATGCCTAAAGCTGGTTGCACACAGGACGCGGCAAAGAGGCACGCGAAAACGCGGTAGCCAATCACCGTCTTGTTTTCTAATATATAACTTTGTTACGTGCCGCTTTGCCATGTCCTATGTATAACCAGCCTAAGAGAATAAACATAATTACTTCTGATTATATCTAAGTATTCGTATATCATAATTCTTAAATTCGATGTTTAAATTTGAAATAAAATAATAAAATATAATATAATAATAAAATATAATTTTAAAATAATTAAATTAATTATCCGATAAAAAATTTTCAATACATAATTAGATTATTCGGTAATTATTTAGAATAACCCCATCACCTCCGATTTTGATAAAATTGGAGGTTAAAATTGGGCGAGTGATTCCGTGTATCGTTTTATTCTTGTTTAATTTTCGATGAACAACAAAGATAAAATACATGGAGTCACTCGGATGATGTTTCCGAACGTAACACATACTGTGCAATCAGATGTGCACGAAATTTAAATTTAATAATATAAAACAAAGGAACCGCAACAGTTGTTATTGCGAGTAAAATTATACACGCCAAAAATAAAATTAATGATTATTTATTCCTAACGGCTTCGAAAAAAGAAACACCGGGCTTGATAAAAAAATGTACTAGTTCTTAACAATATGTGATATTTATGGTATTTATTTACATTAGGGGACTAGCTCCGATGATCTTGATCTTGATATATATTATAGAGGCTATTGATCAACTTTTCCTTATAAATTAATCGGCGATTTAGTTTTCAAGATATGCCTACATAAAGCTTAATTTTAAAATATTATTATTCTATTTATATGACACATTATGATGGATATGTCATTTCAAGGTAGTATTTATATTTTGGTGGTATCTTTCAATTTATTTCAGTTTATTTATTTATTAGGTATTATACATACTGTTTCCAAGCATGCATTTCAATGCGAAGCGAGATTCCACATGGATTTACAACTTTCTGCACGAAGTTCAATTCAAATCTATATGTTGATACACTGATAAAAATTAATGTATTTTTCAAATTTTTTCTGTATAACTTTTTAATAAACAATAACTACTGATTAAACTTTTTGATTGTACTAAGAATATTTTTTTTTTGTCAAGCCCAATTTTATTAAAATCGGAGATGATGGGGGTATTCTAAATAATTACCAATTATTCAATATATAATAAAATATAATTATATTTGCATAATTCATAAATTTATCACTTTGATGTTCGCGTTAGATTTTTATAATTATACAATTTTAAAAAACTTTTTGAGAGCATCTGATACAATTTTTTCTTACAATTTATCATTTCTCTATCACGTTGTTGCGATCGCTGATCGAAACGATTTAAAACGTCCGCATGGACAAGAAAGAGCTCTCATTCGCTCCGTTCTTCCAATGAGATCGTTCGTTTCCTCTCCAAGGCGTTCACTTTGAGTCTGTTCTTTTTAGCTGAATTGGCTGCACTAGTTCAGAGTTTATCTTTCTTCCTCCAGTGTAAGAAAGAAAGATAAACTGTGAACTAGTACAACCAGTTCAGCCAAAAAGAACAAGCCTCTTAACGAGATCGTATTCGGGGCGGGGGCCCATCCGCACGCGTGTGTCTCGTTATGTTTTCGCCCGCCGAAATTTTGCGCGGAAACGTTCTCGTGGGCGTGAATTCCCGGTAAGTTACGCGCGACGTGTTTCACTTTCTGGTGTGACAAAAATCCGTGCAAAGAGGCAACGCAATTCATTTCCGCCGAGATTACGAAATTCCATTGACGCTTGTCAGGATGACCAGGTGAGCGGCGCGAATTTTTAGAGGTTAAGTCCATTCGCACAGTTCCACACGAGTCTGTGCCTCTCGCCCCGTTTCTCTTTGCCGAATGGAAAAAGTGCGTCGAGTGTCGTATTCTTCATTTTCATTACTCTGTAGCTGTGCGATCGTTCCTCCTTTGACCTCGCCATATATTTAATTTTTTCAGGTCAAAGATAGAGTTGGGCGATGTAACACCGCACAACATAAAGCAGCTAAAATTGCTCAATCAAGTCGTATTCCCGGTCTCGTACAACGAAAAGTTTTACAAGGACGTACTGGAAGCTGGAGAACTCGCCAAATTAGCATATTACAATGACATAGTGGTAGATAAATCTCGAATGATTTTTATTTATTTAGCATCGTCCTTGAATTTTATTGCTTGGATATTGTAGTCTACAGAGCATGATAATATTCAATAATTTGATAGAAATTAAATAATTCATAGGAGAATAGAATTAACCAAGAAGACTGCATGTTATTAATGTATTGATAGGTGTTAGTTAAAGTTCTTTTCTTATTTAATATTAGAAGTATTGAAAGAGCAGTCATTTCTAATTATTTCTATTTCTATTAAATTAATAGAAGAGATTAATAGATTTTATGTATTAATTATGAAATAATTATCAAATTTTCTATCTTTTCATTATTTATTCTCCTTATTTTGATAAAACATTAAAATTAGAAAATTCTAAAATTCTATTCTTAATATTAAAAGAAAATATTAATTTAAAAAACAGAAATGATCAAAAATAACTGCTTTGTGCTTTTAATGTTAAGAATTATTTCGCGAATCAAGAAAATTAAAAGAACACTAATATTAAATTTCTATAATTGATCAAGTTTTTATTTATCATTATAATTCTCAGGTGGGAGCAGTTTGTTGCCGTGTAGATACTTCAGAAAATTCTAGGCGTTTATATATAATGACTCTGGGTTGTCTGTACCCTTATAGAAGATTAGGAATTGGCACTGTTATGGTTCAGCACGTTTTAAATTATGTTAATAAGGATGGCAATTTCGATTCTATCTTTTTGTAAGTACAGCTCATAGTGCTTTATTGAATATGACCTTTTGAAGGAATAGTTTTTTTTTTCTTAATTATATATTAACCTGACATTCACAGACACGTTCAAATAAGTAACGAAGGTGCGATTGACTTTTATAAAAAATTCGGATTTGAGATTGTTGAAACTAAAGAGCATTACTATAAGAGAATAGAACCGGCGGACGCGCATGTGCTACAGAAAACGCTGCGTCCACGAGCAAATCAAACGAATCATCAAACGGTCAATTAACAAGTAGTATTGTTCATTAATTTATCTTTTTCATGATTTAGAATCTACTTACGTTTCCATGTTCTGTCAATAAAATCATTTTATATTATATCTGTACTCAGTCAAATTAACCTTTCCTATATTTGTGTCATGTATAAAATATATATGTACCATATATAAAAAAATATAAAGTAAATTTAGAATAAACTTTAAGTATAAAGTTGAAGAATTAAAACAAAAAATATAAATTTTCCTTTGGAAATAAGAAATATGACTACTTCTGCAGATATTGTTTTTATTGTCCATGAATTTCTGTGTACTCAATGCACTAAAAAATTCATATACAAATATCTTTTTTTATAAAATTGTGACATTAAAACAAGTATGTGCATATTGAAAAATATATTTGTAAGAAATAAGTATATTGCACTGGACGTTTTACATATCAAAAATTGTCATGTTAAAATGAACATTACAGGATTAGGATGCACGGAGAAAATGTGCAAAAAAAATTTTAGCTTACTATCTAATGTAAGATATTATATGTGCCTAATAAATATATTCGTAGAAATATATCATATTTAAGAAATTAGAAATTCATATACATGCTTTACATATATGTGTAAAAAATCAGAATAAATTAATCTATCTTTGTACAAGATGTTCTTTGCTAATATATAATATCAGATACCAGATTCAAGACACCCTATATTCTAACCTTTTAAGATAATGATGTTCAATGCAACAATATATAACATCAATGTGACAACAGTAATAACTAGTGCAGCTAATAGTACAGTAGAAAATTGTCAGTGTAAAGCATTGTCTATTATGCGCCTAACTTCTGAAATGTTATAAAATATAGTTAAGCCGCAGAAAATAATAACAGGTATTTAGTTGCATCCAGATATAACTACATTCGCTGTATAAATAAGTGTTGCTGCAACACTGAAGTACATCTGCTTGCTCTAGATCAATATATATATTTTAATAATGATTTCTTTTTTAAACATTGCACAATTATAGCTCCAGTAACTCTTTTATCCTTCTGGCACAAAATTCTGCACCTTCCATCGCTTCTTTCGAAGTCTACAAACAATAATAATACAATAAAATGTAATAACATAATAATTATATATATTTATATATATAATAAAAACAAAAATATTACCTGTAAAAGATTAAGAAATCCGTGTGGCAAACCCGGTAAAATATCCAGTGTAACTTTATTACCAAGCGAGCGAAGCTTCCTCGCAAACATGACACAATCATCAAGACAAGGGTCAAGATGTAATGTCTACAAGTAAATTATCATGCATAAGGCGTTCTAAAATTCTGACTTTCAATAACAAGTAACACTACTAAAGTACATTACTTTTTACACGATTAAATTGTAACAAAAATCCAAACAAGTACCAGTAACTTTATGGGCGGCAAATTAGCTAGCATATTATCTGGTGCGAGATAAGGGCTTAAGAAAGGATCCCTTGGTATCGTAAGGACGAATTCTTCAGAAGAAATGACATTATCCATATTGAGTTCCCTGCTATCCTTACTGCTTCTTCTACCAAAAGACCACCCGAATAAAGACCATGATTTATTACTTTGTCCCGAACTGTTACCGTTTCTGCTAATACTGCCATTCCTCGTAACAGGCGATGATGTTGAAGCAAAACCGGAATTTCTGTATATATTTAAAAATTTGTTGATGAATTCTCGAGATTTCGCCTGTACTTTCGGACATTCGGCACCTGTTGCATTAAAAAAGATTTTTCAAAATTATATACTTGAGAAATAGATATATTAATGATTATAAATATTATATGGATATGTACTGGCTGATGTACCATCGACTTCTGTTAAACTAACAGAATTTAATGTCGAATCAGATGGAAGAGATACTAATTTCTCGGCATCATTTGCGCCGTCTCCATTTGGACTCAGGGCTAATGCTATAAGATCACTTTCGCTCACTTCTGCAAAAGACTCTGTATCCGACTTGATATCTTCTCCATTTTCCTGCTCCCTGTGTGCATAAATTTTATATTATAATTCATTTTTAGTATTTTTATTACATCAATTATGAAATATATACATAAAAATAAAAATATTTAGATAATTTATTCTTGCCATATGGATTTCTAAAAATAAATTTAGTAAAGTGAAGTTTAATTCTCATTGAAATCTTACTTTGGTTTTTTATCGGTTATGGCGTAAGCTTTCAAGCATCGTATCATAAAACCGAACGGTAATAATGGATCTGTTAAACAGAGCATACGAGAAGGCGACGGCGCGAACTCGATGAGTAGTGGTGTATACGCCATAAAAATACCATCTGGTCTTCTTATATTTAATTGCATACATCTCAAAGTAACTCCTAAATTTAAGTTTCCACCTGCAGAATCACCTGCCAAAATGATTGATCATGAAACTCAAATTTATTCAATCAATAGAAAAATGTGTTAAAAATAGATTTACTTCCATCTTACCGACAAGTATCACTTTTTTTGCCGTACTTCCAAGTAATGCATTTGCGTGCTTTAACGCCCATGCATAAGCATATAGAACCTCTTCGAGAGCGCGAGGATAAGGTGCTTCTGGCGCTAGACTATAATCTATGCTCAAGATTGGTACTCCGAGCGTCATAGTCCAATTTTGTAGATATATTTCGTGTGATCGCGAAGTTTGTGACACGAATCCACCCCCATGAGTGTGAATAATTAGTTCATCACATAGACCACATAATTCTCCCCCTGTACCCCCAGATCCAACCTTGATAGAGTGTTGTTAATGAAAAATATATCATTTATTATAGAATTCAATTATATTCCCTTCTGCTCTAAGTTTTATATCTCAATAGAATATAGTTAATTAAATGAAGAGTATTTTGACAGAGTATATTTTGTATACTCTGTAAACAAATAAAATACTTTACCATTCCTAAACGTCGTTTGGAACTTAACAATCTGACATGGATTGGCTTTTTCCCAATATGACTGTTTGGTATTGGAATTGAAATTGTCCCACCATCTAGAGTAGATAGGATTAATTCCTCAGGTGGGATAGATATTACTTGATTAATTGCTATATTTGAAGTTATCATCATTGTCATTATTGCTAAAATGGAGATATAATAGATTAATATTATTATAGATTAATATTATTAATTAAATATAAAAACAAGTTGAATCTATCTAATATTTCACAAGGCTTTTCAGATGTCAATACATTTGTCTATGTATACTGAATATCTTTATTTGATTTTTTTACTGTGATTTCTTGTTTCTCTTACCAGATTCGCTCAAAAACCAAAATGCTTGACAAAAAGAAATGTCAGCATGCTGAGAAATATTAACAATACGACGCGCTCTTGCTTCAGGATCCAATAAATATTTAACGGAATTAGTGCAAAGTCTTAGTAGTGTGTCACCATAATACATCTCACTGAAGGATGCCATAAAGAATGATAATGTCTTTAATACATGTCTTAAACTGTCACAAAACTGAAAAAGAAACACTTTAGAGAAATAGCTAGATTTCATCATGATCAAGTATCAATAGATTCACTGGTACCTGAAATCCTAAACATCTGCCATAAAAGCAATACTGATTAACGTTTTGTGCATTACTGAAAAGATCTTGAACGCTATATTGATCCAGCGGGAACAATGACAGCTTTCCATCACTTGTTACCTCTGTGCTCCACGAGTACATTGTTTTTAATTGTTGTAAGCATGTGAACAGAGATGCCAATAGCTGAGAACATGCTTCTATTTCTCTGAAAGCCCAGATTAAACATACAATTCGATATTACACGCAGGATAGATACATATTGGTCTTTGTGATATATAATTACTTCATATAGTAACTCTTTCGGAAGAACACAGAGTCTTTTTGATGATACATCTGCCGGCAGACCTGACCGGAGTGCATGATGCACTTGTCGACCAATGAAAGGAAACTCCTGTATCCGTTTCCCGGAGTCTCTTCATCGAAATCGAAGTACGGCGCGAACCTGGCGATCTCCCTATACAACGGCTGCAACTGAGTGAGATAATCGAGGATCGCCAGAAGGGCGGCCTTGATCCGGACGCCGTTCTTATCCTGATGGGACGTAAAATACTCCACGCTGGCACGACATATATCGCGCAATGCACCCCATTGCAGGTGCTCGAAATCTTCGAACGGTCTCTCGAAGTCATCGTTGAGCGTCGACATTTGAAACGATTCCTTGGGACGACGCTCTGAATGACTTTCTCTCGCTTTCTCTCTCTCTCTCTCTCTCTCTCTCTCCTCTCTGTCTCTCTCTCTCTCTCTCTATCTCTCCTGCGGAATTTCGTCGACTGAACTGTCAACAATTTAACGATCAAAACTTTGAATGCCAAGCATTCTAAACGACTACCAATCGCCCGATCTGTCGGCCGACGTAAATTCCGGCCGCATTATAACGGATTACGACGATCCCACGCACGGCGATCGCGCTTGTGTCAATGAGAGCCTTCGGCGTGTGCATTGCGCGAATGACGTGCGGCGCGCGATTTAGGCCGAGCGGGGGCGAGATTAAATTCAACCGCGTCGCGACGCGTCTCAAAATCAAAACGCCACGGATCGAACTCGACAATGGTCGACGACGAGAATCGGCGACTCACGTTGACGCGACGCTCGCGAAGGCTCGCGCTCGACAGCGTCACTCGACACCCGTCATTCTGTTCGGCCCGACGCGACGCGACGCGACGCGCGCGCGGATTCGCAAAACGGGAACGCGCTCCACTTCCTCCTCCGGAGAGCGGCTGTCGCATCTCGCGTCCTGTCTTGTCAGCTTATTACGTCCAACCGGGACGGAGCGAGATGCGCAGTAAAGTTTTCTCGGTCGCGCGAAATAAACGAGTGCTGACATTAGATAAGAGCGTGATTCACACGCGCGCGTTTCCTTTGTGTATAAAGAAACACATCACAGATGTGGGAATTATATAATATTAAGATTCCACTTACAACATATTTTTTGCGCGAAAGCGAAATCAATCGTTCATCTTTTCTCTCGAATAATATAATCCGAAGATAATGTAGGAAAGAACGAGAATAGTAAATGACGTAATAATCTCGAGCGAAATGATGACATTTTACAGCGGTCAAAAGTTGAAGTTCACTTTTGATACTCTGTGAGAGTTCAGGAAATAAAAGGTATATAAACTCATAAATAAAATCTTATCTTAATTCAATTATTCAATTTTATCTTAAATCAAAAGTTGATTTGAGAAACGGTAAATAATCGGTTTATGAAGAATTTTCAATGTGAAATTATTATTACCATTTATCATTCTAACAGTCAGTAAAACATTTTTTTATATATAATTGTATGTATATATACAAAAATATATATACAAAAATATATAATTATATATATATAATTATATATTTATATATAATCACATTACAATGTATAATCACTTCATATATATTTTTATGATATGATGTTAAATTATATCTAATTATATATAGAAAATTTGTTATCAGATTATATAAATTCTTTAAATCGAACAAAAGAAATTTAAATTAATGTTTGAAATACACTTTTAATGTTATAAATATATTTTGAAGTACCTATGATTAAATAAAGGTTTGCTTGAATTGTTAATCTAAAGTAATTTAAATGAAGATTGCCTGCACAAACAAACGATGATATATATGATCTTAATGTGAATGAGCTCATTGAATAAAAGAGATAAGAAAGACTCGGAGAAATGCAATAAATAGATTAAAAAAGCTCAGTTCAATAAACACTGCTCCTTTTCAATTATAGCCTTAAGAAATTCCAATACGTCACGCATTATTATATCTCACCTGCATATAAAGAAAACTTAATATAATTAAGAACAATTACGGACACAAAGATTTATGTAGATGAAGATCAGAAGTTTGTTGACTCTGATGTCATCGACCGATTAGAGGAGATTCTATCATTCAAAATTTCTGGAATTTCCAGATCAATCAAGCTAATCGTCGAAAGATTAAAAAAAAAAATGCGCGCACGGAGGAACAACGAGAATTTCCTTTCTCGTTGCGATCATGGACACGTCGTCAATCGCGATATGCACGATCGTAGTTTTGCCGCAAGACTACTTTTGCTCTACGCAAACGCGCAAAATGTTGTGTCGCACTTCGTAAAAAAAACTATAGAGTTGCTCAATCAATCGCAGAAGTGTGGATAGCAAAATGGATAAGGAAAGAAAGAAAAATGAAAACTGAACATATATTGCATCTCGCTGCACATTTCATATATTGCTTCATTATTTTCCATTTTGCATTTTTTTATTATCGCTTAATATCACAACGAGCGTTGAACGTGTAGATTTATCAAGTCTATCAATTTGACGGAATATTTGAAGAAATGTTTTATTTTTAATTTTTTTTCTTAATATATTTAAATAATTAATCAAAATAGCTTTCACAAAAGCTTTATCGATGTGTCACGATTTTTCTGAGTAAAATGACACAGTAGCGCTGATAATGCGCTCTCCGAATCTGAAACCTGTCAATTTGATGGATTTGGTTGTTCCAGGGAACAAAATGGGACGGATACGTATCTTTGTTTGCATGTTGTTTGCTTTTATGTAATTCGATACGCGCGATACAGGCTATTCCGGCTTGTAAAATTAATTAGTTTACGATTAGATTTTTAAATAGCTTCAAGTTCAGTTTATTCAATTATTGGTCGTCGAATTTCTTGAAAACAGATTATGCAAAATTCTGCTATAAGTTTTATCGGTAAATTGTCAGTAAAAATATATATATATATATATTTTTGCTATAGCAAAATCTGTTAACTAAATAACACATTGCAAAAACAGAGTTATTATTTCACGATCAATTAAATGACACATCATGTCGTTAGATTATGTCGGCAAACTTTTGCTGACACAAACGTCTTCTGTTTGACGAAACTATTATTATATGCGATCATTACGTAAACAAATGCAAATGCAATTAGTATCTATATAGCTCATAGACATAAATTTAATAGATATCGTAAGATTAGTATAGAGTTACATAAGATGTTTATTTAATATGATTTATATTCGTTTCAATCCACTTTCGCACAATTTTAGCAGAAGGCTGCGAAAAGAGACTGCAATAAAACGCTCCGTCCAGGAAATTCTTTATAATTTATTTATTGATAAGTAAAATTACATATATCCACAAACACAATACGTTCTTTTCACGGGGTGTAATAATGCGTTAAAACTTGTGAGCGGCGAGGAGAAATACCTGCGAAGGAGAAAGAGGGACGAGGAGAGGCTTTGCTTTTTCTTAATTTTTCGAGAACAGTCTGCCCCCTCCCCTTGTGTTTCTCGTGAACAACAGCAAACCACGGCATTTGCTCTTAATCGCAAGTGTCAATAATAAAAACGAGACGAAGAAAAAGTACTGAAAGATTTAAAAACGAATTTAAAGCTCGGGATCTGAGATGCAATTTTAATGCAATACACAAGCTTGTGTCTAAAATTATGTCAAAAACGAATTATAAACCTCACCTCTTGAGCTCTTTAATTCCTAAGAATTACTCTAGGAAAAAAAATTTGCTCATTGCATACGTTATATATGTATATAAAATACATAACATGCGTATCTGAGCATATAAATATTTGTTACATATATATGTAAATTTATGCGTTGAATATTCCACATGCATTTAAAAGAAATGTAAAATCGTTCTTTGTGCAAAATTCTCGGCATGATAATGAGATTAAAATTCTACAACAACATGCTGCAGGTACTCTCACAGAACGATCGTTTGTGGGTGCCTCACTTTTTTCAATTTTTAGCTAGCACAATTTAAATCCGTAACAGCTTCTAGCTACGGATTACGGATTGCCATTGTTCACAGAAATAGAAAGTGAAATCTTCCGCGTGTAAATGATATACTTATCGAAGTTCGGAATTGTTGACACTACGATAAAAACTTAACGGGGGCAATCAGTTGCCCTTGCGCCACGCATTGTCTTGTCTAGATTACACGGCTGTATCATCAGTATACAGATAAACATAACATTTCGCTATTAACTTATCTCTCGATAACGGAAGTTCAGTCAAATTTCTTGATTATGGGTTTACGATTCCCGGAGTAAAAATTTTAATCGTCATCGCGTCGCGCAAAGGTCAACGAATATGAACATTTTCAGAATTGAAGATAATAGTGTGAGGACACGTAATCGTGCTGCTCGATAACCGTCCGAAGACGAGAGAATGACGCGAGGAGATACCGAAAAAACTGTAAAAATAAAGTCCAGTTTTAGTCTCATTATTATACTCTTTCTCCGTCTCTGGACTCGCTTATCTCTGGACTGCGACTTGAAGGACGTATATTTCTTTTTTCTTCTCCTTCACGTCTCACATGGCTTTAATAAGCTAAGTTTCAGTTATCTCGATATATTATATATATATATATATATATATATATATATATATATATATATATACTTATTACTTCTTTACAAAAATCAATTCTTAAATTTATACGGAGGTGGCCCGATGCAAATTCACAGTATCTTGAAGTGCACACGCTAACTTTTTTCTCTTTTTCTCTCTCTCTCTCTCTTTTCTCTCTCTCCTTCTATTTTTTCCCGCTACAATCGAATCACCGAAACATGATATGCTCCGACTATTGGCTAATACTGATACTCCCGATGTCTTCTACGAAAGTCATCGAGAGAGCATTGGACCTGCGTTGTTGCCTGCGTATGAGCGCAATCGCGTGTTTCCACCTTCGGTAAAAATTGTCGAACGGATTTGCATGCTCGCGCACGAAATACAATGTCCCAAATCGCTGCTTGCTTTACACTTAATCTCGATTGAATTTAGCGAATATATATATATATATATATATATATATATATATATATGTGTGTGTACGCGCATGTCGATCACAAATCATTCTCGATACAGACCAATCGTAATGATCGCAAACCATCTTTCTGCGAGAGTAGCTCTAGCTTTGTGAGCCTTAGAAAAATAATAAGTTCCTTTACAATCGCTTAAGTTCTTCAGCATCTGTGAATCCGTATCAAGGTCAGATTTCTTTTATATGCGATGTTGTCTCAATGTTTTAACGACTATATACGCTATAGGTACATAATGTTTAATTTAATTATATATGTATACATGTATATGCATGTGTATATCCATATATATATATATATATATATATATATATATATATATATTTGTATATATATATCTCTATATATTATTCCCACAGTACACACACACACACACACACACACACACGCGCGCGCGCGCGCGCGCGCGCGCACCATACGCACACACACGCACACGCACACACACACATATACACATATAACAGATATTTTATATCATTATTGTTAACGCATTGATGCTATCTGCTGTTATTTATATAGTCATAGTACATTCACTGGTATAATGGCTAGCGTCTTACAATATATCTAAAATAATATTTTTAACATTCAGCGATGTGTTATTTATGTGTATCTATGTCTTGCATCTTGTTTCTGTTGTTATAGTTACGGTTGTTGCCGATTATGCACACTCTTTTTCACCGGAGTTGCGTGAAGACAAACGATCGGTGTATGTGAAATTCGCACTAGATAGATAGAAAAGGCAGCTGCTTCACGTGAGCTTAGGAATATAATATCTAAAAAAATTTTTTTCTCTTTTTCTTCAATCGCTCCAACTCGCAAGCGATCATCCTGTCGCGCGGTATAATTTTAGCAAAGTAAGCGCAATCGAAGGGAACCACCTTAACTGAGAATGTATATAAGTACTCATGTATGGATCGTCTGGAGCATCATTTCACACAAGAGAGAGAATAGCGACTCTTTAACTGTAATCTATACCGTAATAACCATTGCGCGCCGAGCTAAAAATCCGTTTCTTCCAGATGTATGTTTTATCAATTGTACTGATATGTCGATGATCGACTGAATTGAGCGTGTCAAAGTGCATTAACATACACTAACGATAGCGATTGTGCTCTTATCACGCCGCTGCCATAGATAAAGTCGTAAAGACGATTAAAAAACGTTCTAATCTCTTAGACACTTAAAAAACATTCTTCTTGCAGCATTTGCAAGAAACAGATTCATATCTTTCATAAAGACATTATGCGATCTTTCGCGATCTTTTTTTGAGAAAAGCGTGTCTTTAAGACCTTTGTGGTGGAGTTGAATATTACCACTGACCATTGATGGCCGTAGGGACGGTAATGGCTCTATGCGGCAGCGTTCATTCATGGCCGGTGACATTGAATGCACTACATCGCGAGCTCATTTTTTCGCAAGTTCGACGAAAAGCGCGTAACGCTGTTCATGTAACTGTGTTCTGAGATAAATAAGAAAAGAACTGTGCTTCCCCACGCGACCCTGGCGCTAAAGTGCTGACTACTACCTTTTTTTTTTTATCGTTTGACCATATACAAATATATAAGCATTAAACGTGTAATATATCATCATCGTCGTCGTCGTATATAATTAGTAATATCCTAAGATAGTATTATATGAACGATCTTTTCCCTTTTTTTTCTCCCGAGAACGCAAAACGCGGAAATGAAAAAGAAACGCTTATCTCAACAGCCACCACTTCTTCCCTTTTTGTTTTTTTTTTTTTTTTCGACCTAACCGTCAGAGGTACTAATGCCACTCAAAAATGATCTCCGGTTAAACTGTTCCTCTTGTTCGGCAGTATCGACGTGACCTGTTCGATGCGTCGCGGGCGTCGTTTCTCGGCGAGATCGAACGAAACTGCCGAACATTTTCCATGCTAGCGTTCTCAGCACCTCGACAAAATGGACTTTCGCGTGGAATGATAGAGCATCTTACTTCCTCGTCGTCATTAACTCGAGATACGTCAATGATTCTTAGTTTTCTTATGTCTTAAGGTTCTTTATTATCTAAGAGTAGACGTTAAGTACTGATAAAGGTCACCGAGAGAAACCAGGCAGTGGGAATCGAACGGAGACGGAGGGAATAAAACAGCTGCATCACGAAGGTAGAGGAGTAAAAACGTGCAACAATGAGATGGAGGTGTGTATACGTGTATGTGTATGTATGTTCTGATATTTTAAGAGTGCTCGCTCGCGCGCTCGGTTATTTTAGCATAACGTTAACGATTACGCGATTAATCGGAGTATTTATTTCTATATGCTGCCTCCAGTGATAAGCTACTACAATCACTATCGCATTTTTTTTTTTTTCGTGTAGTATTTAAGCTGCATTATGTTTTATTGCCATTGATTATCTCCAAAAATATCAGAACCTAAAAATACAGCAAAGAGCGCAACGACAACGCGTTCACTTACGCTTACATTGTCCGTGTAAACGCGTTCTAGCATCATTCAAACGTTCGTCCCCGAGGAATGAGAGTGACCGGTTACCGAATGTCGGTCGACGAATCGATCCGCGGAGCTTCCAGTTCGAGTGCATAACGTGTAGAGGCGGAGGAACATCGAGGTACGTCTAAAAACGGCGTATACTACTTTTACAATACGAGCGCTCCTTCCTGCGTTTTTAATATCGACATGTATGACAACGTAATAAAAACGATGTGTATATGAGATACTTCCGAAGATAGCGTGTAACACACGTGTTCGTATGGCACATAGGTATGCTGAATTCTACGTTATTTTATCTCCCGTAGAATCCGTTTCGTTTCCCATCCAGCGTGTCCCTGCTATAAACTGTATTTTACATTTATATTGTCAATTCTTCGCGAAATCGATTTACACCGCGACACGTGGCCCGTGGTGCATACGAGTGGACGCAATGTACGGCGGTTGTCTCATCGCAAGTACGATCTGCCGATTAGGAAACGCGTTTCTTGAATTTGCGCATTCCGGGGATGTACATGTCCGGATCTTCGGAAGAATCTCGGAGGTTAGAGATATACATACTATTTATATATATATCTTATTCTAACAAAATACTATGAGATTCTTGAAGAAAATACGCGAGAACGAATACGCGATTGCGACCAGCTTCAGAAATTAAAATATCTGTGATGACTCTCGAGGCGATGGCCGAATTATTCCTTCACTTCAAAGTATTTGTATGTAGGATTCTCGTAACCGTTGATCTGCATATTTGCAACGTGTCTCTCCTCGGGCGTGGCCGCTTGATCAACCTCGATAAAGCCCTGGGAAAACGAGAAATTATTTGTCATATTGCATTGTCAATTAGTGTGTGTTAATTATTATAACACATTATATATCCTTCTCAAATTTATATGCATTCTCGTTAGAAGTATATTAAAATTAAATAAAGAAAGAGTATCATGCACGTGCAAGTTACTAATTAATGATAACACATTACGTATGATATATTGATATATCTTTTAATATAACAGTATACCTGGCTGTGAGGGCTTCTCGCGCTACGTCTCTTGAATACTGCAACGCCTACAACTGCAGCCGCCATAAGTGCTATACCAGCAAATGCGAGTGTAAAGTAGACGGATCGACTTTCTCTGTGATATACCTCTCGCCTTACAGAATAACCCTACAAAATTAATTAATTTGCATGTATTAATCAGGAAAAATTCATATAAATTTTTTTTATTTTCGTTGCAATAACAAGTTTATATTATAATTATAATGATAAGATAACAAATTTATTTGATAAGAAATAAAGAAATAGGAAAACTTTATACGATGACTTTATAGTTATAAGGTAAAGACTTTATAGTTATAAGGTAAATTTTCTTACTGGCTCGGAATGAGAGACATCGTGAGTCATGATATGGGCTGCTCTAACTACTCCCTCATTATGCATGGCAGCTACCGCAGCGGGTTGCTCCGATTGCTGGGGAATATCCTTGGTATCGATTGCTGAATCACTTTCCTCGTGTTGTTCTTGTTCGGTGCGTAACTCGCCGCGTTCTGCCTTACGTTGTTCCTTGCGCGCTCGCTCAAGTTGTTTCTGATGTTCCTTTTCTGTAAGATACAAAGTAAAGTAAAATACGCTCATTTGCATAAATTTGTTTTCGATGGATTTGTCATAAATACCTTGCTGTTTGCTAGCGACATCGGCCTGATACTTGTCTAGAATAGCTGCCTCCGCTTCGCGCGTCATCGCCAACAGCAATCCCGGAGTTTCATCCTTACTCCTGAGGGCCAAAACGTAATCGTCCATGAGACGGCCGATCTTCGCGCTTAGATCTGGATATCTGAACATAAGAAAAGAAAAAATGAGTCTAATGTTTTTTTTTACCGCGGCGTTTTATTGTTCTGCGTGTAACGTTGTCGCGTGATTTGCGGTGTCTTTAAGATATTAAAAATATATGTTGAATTACCGTTCCAACATCAAGAGGCTCTGATTGGTAATCCTATCAATTTCCGCCAGATGTTCCAGAGTGGCCGGCTTCTCCCGCTGCGCCTGTTCCAAGCTACTGTCAAGGAGATGCTTGTAATGAGCGATTGTGTGGTGCCTGTCTTTGTGAAGGGCCCTGAGGAGTTTTTGCAGGCATTTTTGAATACGGTGCATCTAAAAAACATATTACATCGATCGTTAGGCAGGAAGGTAAAAAGTACTCTTTATCAAAATATATTATATAATATATTATATAAAACTTACATTTGGCGGCGTCTCGTTGAGGGCCGCGGTGTAGCATGACATGGCTTCCTCGTTTCTCTGTTTAACAGCCTCCTGCGAAGAAAAGATTATTATGGGATATAATTCATTCGAGCGAATTCCGAAAATTATTACTCGTCTATCGTCGCGCGTGAGAAAAGTTTTATCAAGCTCGATTTACGTTCGCGCTTTGTTGAAATTCATAGTTTGCTTCAAAGTTGGGCGACTTTTAAAAAGAATGTTCGTATCATATCGCGCGTTTCCACATACCTGCACTCTCTGTTGGTGCATTGCGCTTAACTGATGCTTCTCTGCCGCGCCGCTCTCCTCGAGGGCGGCGACCGTCTCCTGGAATCGCGCCGTCATCCAGCGTTTGAAAGCGTCCGCGGCGACGGGATCGTGGGCTCTGATGTCCTGATATCTCTCCTCGAGGTCACTCCAATCCTTCATCACCTGAAAGCGTTGTAGCACAAAGATTTCGACACCAATGTCCCGCGCCATGATACTTATCTCCCAAAAGATTTATTTTTCTCTCGTACCTTTTTTTCTCTCAAATACAAATTTCAGTACCTCGACTCGATGTAACGATCATACTTTATACTCGTGTTTGCTTTCCCCTACATAGCCGAAGATATGAGGTACGGCTAAATAGATGAAAATATGTGGTACGATGTACACTAACATTACTTCCTACTTTTCCCACTGCGATTAATCGAACTTACTTTCGTTACTTTCTCCTTGTGCACCTCCTCAAGTCGCATCTGAGCCTGCTTGTAACTCTGATGCTCGGATCGCGGATCGAAGTGCGTCAGATAAGGATCGGGAGTGCCTTGCGGTTGAGAGGGCTGCTGCGTGCTCGTGCTAACCGGCAGCGGCATTGCCGTCGCATCCTGTTTGGCTTTCTCCGTCGTGGAAACGGTCGTCGATGGTCGACTGATTTATAACAAATTTACGATAAACATTTTAACTTTTCATTTAATCAATTTCAGTTACAGCTATTTTGATTCATGTTTATTCTTTTTTGTTAATTCGGTTCAGGAGATCTTAATCAAGCTTAATTGTTATTTTTAAAGCAACCATATGAATGTAAGTCTTTTTTCAAAACACGCATATATTATTCATTACCTGGTAGTCGTGTCGTAATCGTCGAGATCATCATACTCCTCCTCGCTTTCGTCCTCATTGGGTTGATCGCTAAGCATGTCCTCGAGATCACCGTCAGAATTGTCTTCGTCCTCTGCATCGCCGTCCAGGTCATCTTCGTCGTCGAGATCGTCCTCATCCTCGTCGAGATCATCATCCACGCTCTTCGGTATGGGCAGATCAATCGGCTTCTTTACCTTCACGTTCTCTGCAAAAGGGACCAATATTTCGCGCGTTATTCTTTGCCGCATCCGCGTTCGATTCGATCGTTACATAAGTGCATAAAGCGCGCAAGGCTGATGATTGGTTCTGAAAATAGACTCTCCAGCGTGCACGAGTTGCAAGAACCTATGTGAAGAACAAAAAAAACAGAGATCGTTTAATTAATATCGCTGCGTATATCGTGATTATGCGATAGTGCTTCCTATTTTTTCTCGCCTCTCTAACGATAACGATTCGGCATACGCACACACATACATACATACATATCGCGCACATACATGTACATACGTGACGCGATAGGTGCAATTATTGGAATTCCTGTCTGCGCGCACATTCCAGTATATCGACTGCCATTGTTTGAATAGTAAATGGACGGGATTGGGCTGGCCGCAGATAGCTCCACGGAATTCTGGCCCATAATCTAAATCAATGTGCGCCAGTGATACACTGCCGATGTCACCGATCACTTGATTATTTATTGATACACTCGCTAAGAGAGAGAGAGAGAGAAAGAGAGACAGCGATACGACGGAATTATTAAAATGTGACAATTTTACAGACACAATTCATCCAGGGCAGTCTCGACCTCTCCATGTAAAAGTGACATCGAGATTAAACAGCGAAATGATGGAGGGATACTTATCCTGTAAAAGACAAGCGAATTAAAAAGATAGAAATTCATTCAGAAGACATAAGTTACTAATACTAACTGTTGAGCTATTAGAAATTAATTCAAAATTAAATTGACATGAGAATGACAGGAGAAGATTGTCATGAAATTCATATGCGTTTTAACTATGTAAAACGCATTTTATTCTCATCTACATCTCTTTCCAACTTAGAAATTCTAATTTTGCCAGGTTATTCAGGAAAAAGAGGAGGAATGCTTCTTGACTAACTAGGTTCTCGAGAGATGTGTCTTATTCGTCGAGAATAGGTACTCTGATGAGACTTCTCGACTTCTGCAAAGGCAGACAAAAGCCCCACCTGACCATATCCTTCTGTCATCCTTTTATCTGGGTCACACGGCAGATATGCGGTAACTGCACGCGTTGGCAGTTTCTCTGGGAATGCCTTATGTCACGATTGTTCATCATACGGAGTTATCGAAGTTATTCCTCGCGAGGACGCGGTTTATCCAGAATCGATCAGAGAAGTGCCGAATAAGGAAGGGTTGCGGAATGACGGAAGTCCAATGTTATCAGTGCCAATAACGAAACTTATGAAATCGATAGAATGAACTTCATGAACTTAAAGTCGCATATTTCTAAAATGTTTATGCCCGAGGAACTTTCCGAGATGTATTTATTTTTCCAGATTTATTGATTCTAATAAATTAATTCGTTAATATCTAGCTTTTAAAATTAAGCAATAATTATAAATTTATTTTTACAAGACGTTCGCCCAAAAAATATGTCCAAAACACAGAAATTATTTTTCATCAATAGCCGAAATGATATCTGTGCAAACGTTAAGACATTAAGAGCTTTTCAATTATACGCATTTAAAAAAAGAAGATTTTAATACACTCTAAGTTGATATTTCTTATCTTTAAGGACTCAATTTTAATGTAAGAATTTTAATCTAAAGCTTACTAAAATCGAGATTTTCACAAAAATAAAAATTCCTATGTTCTTGTTTCTGTTCAAGTCATCATTTACCGAACTGACGTCCGCAATGGACATATTCTAAATATGTACAATCTCGGTTTCATTTTGGTGTATATCACTCGGCCCATTTTTCATCCCAACGGACGACACGTCATCCTCCAAAGTAACATTACCTATGCTGAAAATAATGGAGTGTAGGATTCAAGCGGGCGATATATAGCGAACAAAACGGACAGCCTCGTGTGTGCTAATCGAGACTATTATATACGTGATGTATAGGAAAGAAAAGTTGCGCAGCGACGCCGAAAGCTACGGCGTGTTACGTTGCGCAGTCGTCGGGAACGTCGGCGGCGAACATTATTGATTGCACGAGGGAGAGAGAAGACAAGAGAGGCTTGCGATGAGAGAGATATATACAAAGAGAGAGAGAGAGAGAGAGAGAGAGAGAGAAAGAGAGAAAGAGAGCTTGTGAAGGGTGGCACAAGCCACCCGAGTGCTGGAAGGAGACGAGGAAGGAGACGAAGCAAAGTAGGTGGCACCCCTCGCTTAATACACTCTCCTTGCACCCTCCTATAGCCATTCTCTCTCTCTTTCTCTTTGTTCTTTGCGACAGTCGATTGAAAACGAACAGCGTAAATGCCGGGCATTTCTACCGTGCAATAAATATGCCGCGAATTCGTCGTAAATATTCATGCCTCCCCGGTTTCTCTCTTCCGCGATATGCTTTTTGATAGACACGCGTTCCATTAATTGTTTCGTCCTACAAAATAAAAAATAGCAGAAAGACGAAGAAACAATAATGTGAGATGTGATATCAAAGCGAAAATTGAATAATGTAGAACGTTGAAACGCTGTACAAATTGATACAAATGTAAGAGAGTATCAAAATAAATGACAAACAAACGTGTGAAGATCAGTGGCTTTTGTACGATGAATTTGACATTCAATGAGATTATTTAACGTTTCATCGTTCCATTATTCATTTATACATATAATAAAGTAGAATTAATTAACGACTGCTGTCGACGATCTCATTTCGAAAGATAAAGTCATTCTTGAATTCTTCCTCAAATATGCATAATATTTCATTCTTGAATTCTTCTTCAAGTATAATAAAAATTTATGAATGTAATTTCTAAATCCATAAAGATATCCAGAAATATTTTATGCCGCAAATTATCCGAAAACACCGTTTAATTTCGTTATGAACGAAAAACCCGAGATGTATTTAATAATAGACGGGCGAAATTCGCGTGTTAAATCTCGAAATAAGATCGTCACAAGCATTTCCACTTTATGGTAAAATGACCTCGCGCCAAGCAGACACCCCGAGCTCGCGAGCTCGCGTCCGGAAAGGATGTCACGGTATGGAGATGCGGACGCAGCGAAACGTTCGTACCGATAGAATATGCATGAAGATGAACGTGAGTGCCCCGGTGTGGTTCTCGCGAATACAAAAATATCGCGATAGCTCGCTCCCCCGCATCCCCCGCATCCCTCCGCGTCTTTCCTCGCCGGCGAGATCCGCGCGATCCTCGCCGTGTCTCTTTTGCGCGCGCGCGCGAAATGAGAACACGAATGAATGGTGATAAGGCAGAGCGTACGTACGTTACGTACCTTTCAGGTGTTTCGGGCAGCATACGAACTCGACGCCGGAGAACAGAGATATGCCGCATGGCAGCAACATCGCGAAGCTACGCAGATTCATGTTTCGCTCCCGGCAGGTCTCCGCCGCCGTGGCATTCCATCTGGAATCACGTGAAATCCACTTGATGCAGTCACGTGCATTCGAGTAAGCGCGCTCCCGATCTACCGGGACGCGATAAACGGACCCGCCGATAACGATTCGCGATCTCCACCGACGTAAAACACGCGTAAAATACGCGCGTTAATCCGCGCGGTGGATGGTTGCCAAGCGGCTAGGTCGCGTCAATCGTTAGCCAAGTAATTAAAATATCTTCGTCGTTAGTTTTAATGAAGTAACGGAATAATAAGATGAAATGATGAGCAGATACGGTGAAGCAAAAAAAATTTGAGATGCCGATAAAAAGCTTATTCTCCCTATAAAAATCCGCGTTAATAAATATATATATATATATATATATAATTAATAATAAAGCTGACGCGTTAACTGCCGGATCAAATGTCGAGTGTACGTTTACGTTTCTCGCGGAGGTTCTCGCACGCAGACAAAAATGTGCTTAAGTTATTCTTCCGAATTGCTTGAATCGCGAAACGCGACATTACAAATCTAAGCTCGCTCGAATATTAATTTCGTTTGGCGCGGGGGTATATTCGTGCGTGTATGCGCGCTCGTTACCTGTGAGACTCCCAGCATTTTGTTTGATTATGAAGATGATCAAAGAGACAGCCCTCTGGCACGAGAAGTGCGTCGCTCTGGAAGGGTCCCTCTGAAAGTAGGAAACGGTACATATTGCAGTGGCTCGAAAATTCAAGGAAAAGCTCGATTAAACTGGTAAAGGTCGCGCATCGCCGGTATTTATTCTTATTCGCTATTTCCGACCGACGATGCAATCTCTATTTCCCCTCCCCCCCTCTCTCCTCTCTCTCTCTCTCTCTCTCTCTCTCTCTCTTTCTCTTCATGTATAAAGAGAGAATTCTACGAATTATATTGCGACGAATTATATTGGCAGTCGGAGCGCGAATCTGTCGATGACTATTTATACATCCGTGCGCATATATGAATATCCAGATATATGAAACGTCTGAAATCAATAGCGAATCTGAGTACAAGGGATTCTCTTTAATCATTGAATTTTATATAAGTCCATCTAAAATAAATCTCACATATCCCACGATTAAATTTTATATTTATTATATTTTTAAATCCCTCTAATATATTAAATATTCTTCCAGAATTTTCAATTGCTTGTCTTATTGACAGATTTTTCTCAGTCTAGAAACAATTTTTAACTAAATTAAAATGTCAACATAATAATAATCTATAAACAGTAAATAATTAAAAATGAACAATTTTTCTCAGACTATGCTTCTAGAAAGTATAAGCAAATAACTGGGCTTTATTGTTCATTTAAATTCAAGAGCATTTTCTCAGAAAAAAAAAAAAAAATTCCGGGCTTAATTATCAAGTCGCTTAATGTTGAATATTAAAAAGTTTCAGCATAGTAATGGCCTCTCTTAAAAGTTTTTCCTAAAGATTTATCGGAGACTTTGTTCCTAAAATATTTATGTTCAAGACACTTTATGTATCCACGGATGTACCAGACACACGAATGACTATGTAAGAATATAAATGCAAACGTGAATCTGCATTTGCGAATACCTCGCGTACAATGTAAACGGAATGCACAAAGCGGTACTAACAATTTTCCAGTAGCGTAAATGTCTAGTGGTTTCATAAACGTGATAGAAGAGCAAAAGGGGAATAGGAGAGAGAAGAGACGGTGGGATGGAAACGCGTCTGGCGGATGACGCATCGGTACGTTCACCAGCGCTGATCAATAGAACTAGTCACGCAAATTCATCGAGGGTATTAACTACGTGCCCGATTTGTCCGAGTACATTCTCATATGTATTATTCTTTCATCAGAGATTACGTAAGAAAGAGCAAACATAAATGTGTATTTTCACAAGAAACGTTCCGAGTATTATTGAAACGAGACAATGTATAATATAATAAGTAAAAACCTGACTTCGCAATAAGTAAAAACGCTTCACGGTCGGGTTTTTTGTAGGAACGCTCGACAAGGAAGTGGTTAATGGACCTTTGTGGGACCTTTATGGGACGTGAGACACGCAACCGAAGATGCGGACGTTGAGAGGAACGGCCGTGACCATCTCTACACGTAGCCGGCATACCGGAATAATAGCATCTAACAAGATTAGAAAATGAGACACGGATCTTGACGCTTTAACAGCGTGTTCGAAACAGATGTAGAGTTCAGAGTTCTCGTCTTGCTGAATGTTGCGATAAATAACCGTCGTGTCTTTTACTTAGGGGTATCTCTCACTTAAAGGAATATATCATCGGCGACAGATGTGTTTTGTATCATTACTCCATTCGCGTATTTTAGCTCAATTATTCATTTTCAATGATACTTATTTAAAAGTAGATAAAGAGATAAAACTTAAAATAGAAAAAAGGTTAAGTTATGTTTGTAAAATGTGTTACATGTCGAATTAAGATTTTAATGATGATTTTTAGAACAAACTTATAATGGACTTTTGTAAGAAGTCTTAGATGAAAATTCACCCGCGGCTTCTAGATATCTAATATTAAATATATTCGCGTTTGCCGTTCTAATTAAAATTGTGTTAAAGTTAGTTGAAAATAAAATGAAGTATTACATTTCGCTATGGCGAGATACTTTCTGTGTAAATACATTCTTCCTTCATTTTGAATGTCTCATGTTTCTCCACCGGTTTTCTCAAACTTCTCGCGTTATTCGATTTAGAATATTCCGCAATTAAGTATTCCTCGCAAATTGAAGAGTTCAGTGCAGAAACGAAGTAAGTTTATAATTTATAAGATCCACTTTAATTAACGTCGCATATAAAATAGACTTAATAAATTACGAGCTCACTTCTTATCCTCCTTCTCGCGCAGAATCGTTCGATCGCGAGCTGCAATAAAGATACAGCTCGCCTCGCGAACCAACCCTCTCATATGCGGGGGAAAGGGAAGGGAAAGGGAAAGAAAAAAAGAAAAAGTAAGTGTAGATCTTGAATCCCGCTTCTGTGCGACGTCACGTTCGCGATAGTTCTTTCGTTCTTCAGCGCGATAAAAAGGCTGATCAGAAAGGCAGCCGGGCGGACAATCCGACAGCAGATATCGCGTTGTCCGTTACACGGCGTATTGACTCTACAAATTGAATTTTTCCGTTCGGAAGCAGATCGAGCGTCCTGCTAAATTTATAACTAAATCCCCGACGCCGGAGATCGATCTCTCCGTTTCTCACGGCCGCGCCGCCCGTTGCCGCATTATCGACGACCGCGCGGCCGATCGATCGACTCGCCCTCGATGCGATGGCCCTCGAGGCGATACCTCCTTCAGCAATTTTCAAGCCAACCAAGAAGCGAGTGTTACCGCGAATCTCGCGAGAGAATTTTTACGACTGTCAGGCCGATATTAACGTATGATATCCCGCCCGGCAATATCAATGCGGCGAATATCGAGACCTCCCTACATATTGTCGTAAACAGAAATCTACACTGATGCGATATTGACATATATGCCGACAGTTACATTATTATATTGATTTCGATACCCCGTTCAGACAGTTCGCGGTTTTGCTATATTCGTGACAGATTACCATTTTATTCTGACCCAAAAAGATTGATCGTGATATAGATAGGGGATGAGGATTGATGTAATCTACTTTTTCGCTTGTACAATCGGCGAATATCAAAAACTCATTAAAATTACAGATTTGGTCTTTCAATTCACGAAAAATATTTGCCATCGACCAATAATACGAACAGGCATTGTCGCGTTTTTTTTTTTTTTTTTTTTCGATATTTGGCGCGCAGAAATATCAAAATTATTATCACTCACCTAAACATCTGTAAGGCTTGACCCATCGAGAAAGCTTGCACTTGGTTCTGCCGGGTTTGCACCATCCACTCACCCTAACGTAATGCGACGACTCGACGATGTTGGTGATGTCTCTCTTTGGATAAGCCTTCGAGAAATAGAGAAAAAAAAAAAATCAGACAAGCACGGATTAAGTAGTCCGCTATAAGTAGCATTAGCAAGTGGTCCGAGCAGCCTGTAATCGCGCGCCCAAAGGTAATTATCGAGCATACACGTGTGCACTCGTGCACAAACCTATTATTATCGCGAACGAGCGACTGCTTAATCTCCGTTTAAGAGGCCGCAAAAACGCACGTTCTTATTCCGCGACGTGCTGTAATTCGCGTAATGTGCGAATTAAATCTAATAAGACTCGAATCGTGCGACCTTAGTTTCCGCAACGACAAATCGATAACGCGATTAAGCCATGTAAAATACGCTTTTTTTTTCATATAATCCAATATCGAGATGGAAATTAATATTAATTTATCTCTTATTAAAGTCTCATTAATCCTGTGATCTATAAAAATAAAAGAAAAAAAATGTAAACTGTTGAAAAGTAGTGTTGCTGAATTTTGCTGAAAAGCTTAATTCAAATTTAAATTAAGAATTCCTTTTATTTTGCAATGATTTAATTTAAAGGAGGATTCAAATAACTGGATTTGGAGAAACGACTCTCTTTCAATCTCATTAACGAAGAGTTAAACAAAGACAATAATCACCGGCGAGACGAGATTAAATGGTATGGTGCGAATATTGTACTCGGGCGAGCCTTTGTGTATTAACACGAAGAAATTTGGACAAAGCACGGGTATAATTCGCAACGCGACGATTGTCGACTCGTGCAATCTCGTGCGATAAAGTCATCGGCGAAGATTAACGTTATTTTCACGGTGGAATGGCGGGCAGGGTAACGAACCGCGTAATTCTGTGTTATGTCACGACTGAAGCGCGTCAACGAAGGGATGAAAATTCGATTTACGCGGCTCCGGAAGATTATAAACGACTTAATCCTGCCTGCAGGGCAGCGGCAGCACCGCCCGAGCGCGATGTTAAATAACACGCCCAAGCCTTAATTAATAATTCGTTCGCGAATGGCCCGATTTTCTCTCTAAATAGTCGTCGACTGAGTCGACGACGAAGATTCGAGAGCCTCTCCCCCCCCCCCTCTTCCCCCTCTCGACATTTGGTTTTTAATAATTTAAATACCGACTTCAAATAGTTTACATTTTCGTGCTTCCGAAATGAGGGCGAGACAGTGATTTTTATCGAGCGGCACTCGAGCAACACGGAGCGACAATGGCTTATCCACGTGCTCGTGCATGACAAGTACGGACACGTACGTATATGCAAACTGCATACTTGTCTCTGTCCTTATACACACTGGTAGATTGCACGGTACGTGCCGCATAAGCGCGGAAACGGAGGATGTTATTATCCGGTAAAGCTAGTCTCGCCTTTCACCTCCTGCTCCACTTGTGAAAGAAATTCGGAATGTAAATTGCGCGCGATATCCATCTATTGTCCATCTGTTCCGGTACCGGTGTCACCTATCGCTCCTAGTTGTACTATTCGACAAAGTATCGATCCATCCAGGTCACAGGTCGATTCGTTTCGTGTCCGCCTACGTTGTGCAGTTTTTTTTCAATTGATAACCCTGTTAGAATCTTCATGGCCGCAATTCCGGTTCGTTATCCGCTGCTTTTCGTGCCTCGCTGAAAAACTTTTGTGTGTGTGTGTGTGTGTGTGTGTGTGTGTGTGTGTGTGTGTGTGTGTGTGTGTGTGTGTGTCTCCGCCCATTTCGAGACCTTTCGGTCATTCTTGTAAAGCACGCTCGCCCGCTCGTGAGGTATTTTCGTTTTGAATAAAGTGGTTTAAAGCAAGGAAATTGGCAATTTCTTGACCAAGCTCCCTCGAAGCATTTATACCGCGGAAAACGCTTGGACATCGGACCCATGGCCGTGCCCCTACAGCAAACCATACGGCACGCAGCTCGATCGTTCGAAACACCATCCAACATAATCCTCCCTTGCTTTCAATCCTTTTCAACAACAAGCTATAAACGTCTATTCAATATTTTAAAAAAAAACATGACAAGCTAGGATGAGGATGGTATTCATACATGTAATAACGATAAATGAGCGCATCAATGGAGGATGAAAACTTGCCAGCTTCTCACAGAATCTGCAAAAATCTCTTGCGAAACGGTAGTTGAAGCCCACCGTACAATTTTCCAAGTCGACAGGATGATTTTGATTTTTACCTACGTAAACGCAAGAGACCGCGAGGCAACGTCGGATCGTTAATGTTCTTTTTAAAAAACGTCAGACGATTTTCGCTCTGAGAGCAAGATGTTCACTCGTGTTCTTCGTGGGAAGAAAATGAATAAAAGAATGACGCGGAGAGGAGAGCTAAAAAGTTTGATGATAATAGAAAAATGTCAGAGATCTATTTTTAATGTCTATATATAAAACTCTTAACTCGAGTATATACAGGTCTACCGCCGATCTCCGACATTATACGTGTGAAAGAATTTAATGGTTGCGTGATCTTATATAGATTTTTTTTCCTACCTTCTTACAATACTCCAGGATCTCCAGCTTGTCCGTCATGCAGCTCTTCTTGTCGGTCGAGGAGACCCATCGACCCTGCTCTCCCATGTGCTGAGCAAGGTATACCTCGCCAGGTTCACACAAGGTAGCGACCTTCGTTGAGGAAAGATACGGTCATTAAAAGTAACGCGTTAACTTCCACCAAGCGGAAAACACATTTGGCTAAGTCGACAACTTCATCAAAGTGTTTCGCTTTTCGGGAAGCTGATTGTCTTAATTAACAACACGAGTCGGCCTTCGTTTTTCAAGTGGACGTTCAAGTAGAACACACGGCGGCCAATAAACTTCCCAATGGCTTATCTTGTCTTATCTTTACGATCATCCTCTCTGTACGCATGCGCACGTTTACTTGCTTTTGAAATATATATTTATTTTAATGCATATTTTATTAATGATAAAAAAAAAGAATGTAAAATACTATCCACAGAGATTTATTTTTTATTAATAATAACACATTTTTTACGTTATATTTAAATATCGTATCGACAAATATTGTAAAACGATAAAATTTTATATCCAATAATTTAGTTGCATTGATAAAAAAAAATGTAACAAAAGTTGAACAAAGGTATGAAAGCTAACGAGCTTCGATTGAAATCGCAAGAACGAGTTCTCGCAAGGTGTATAATTCTGCGGTGTTTTCGTCGAAGTGGGAATAAAGCTAGGCCGAAGTCTCTCACGGTACTCTCACCTGAGGCTCTGATCTTCCGCCAACTGGTGCCAATTCGAGCCTCTCCGACACCGCCTGCAACACAAAGTGAGGGAAAATATTTGAAAGCAGCTGCGTATAGACGAGAGAAGAGCGGAAACGGAACGGTTAAAACGTTTTCCGCCCCGATAAACATGTACCTACTCGCGCAAATTTAAATCTTTGAGTGGCAGAATGCGTCAAGTAGTTTATTCGCTTTACGGAACTGCCTGATTTAAAAGAAAAAAGAAAAAAAAAAGAGGAAAAACCGCCTGGCTCGTTTACGAAAAGGAAATGTATTTAACGAATAAAAGCGGCTAAAAAGATGCAAAGAAATAATTGAACGCATTATTCCTACGACGTGACTAGAGTACAAATAGAGAATGTATTTTTCTTTGATATATTAAGCGTATATTTTCCTTTCTTATTAAATTTAAACTTTCCTGCTGGTAATATCGAACTTATCGACCAATATACGATAAATATTTATTTGTACGATAGATCACGTACTTCTAGGACATTCTGTAAGACTTATTTTTTTCTGAAGAAAAGATGAAAGAGTAGTAATTGATTTTTACAATCAACAAATTATTAATAAATTATATAAGAATGTCCGCCAATTAACAGCTGTATTTAATTTTTCTTCTTCAGACGTTTCACGTTGCTTTCATATTGTTTTTATATCGTATTTATTTAAAATGAATTAAATTATTTTGAATTTTGAGTGATGGGACTATTTTTGCAAGATTAATTTAATTCTACAGAAACATCTATTTATTTCATCTCGTTATTTTGAAGAAGAAATCCTAACGAAAACGAATGCTGACTCAGTGAAAACGCATTAAAGACGATGACATAAACCGACTCGTTTTATTCGATTGATAGTAGCTTGTAATCTCGTCCAATTAAACGTGGACGTTTCCGCAGTGAAATCTTCGTAATGGGAACATTTCATTTTGCCAGGTCAAACAGATAAAAGTATTCTTAATACGAAGCTTATATAAAAATACATGACACATTTCATTTTGAGAATATTTTTCTGATTACATATGCAATATATACAATGTGTGCAAAATACTCCCGAATCTTTTTAATTCTCATTTTGACAACTTCAATTTTTATTGGAGCCCTCACATTTTCAATAGTTTCTAATTAAAAGATTATTAGCGCAGCAACATGTTGTACTTAAAAAAACAAATACACTTCGTATTGATAAACAAATTGATTTTTTTATTTTGTCTCTAAATTATTCAATACGCCATGTATACGCGTTATATAAAAAAGACATATCGATAATAAAGAAAAGTATGGATGTCGGGTTTGCAAGTTTTGGGGACAAGATGCGACGCGTTAGTGTCAGCCACGGCAACTATTTTGCGCAAACAGGAAGTCGTAAGAGAGGATACTAGCATAATTATATTGTTCCATAATACTCAAGTGACTAATTATATCACTCGATAATGTCCGATAATTACGGGCGATCCTCGGTTGATACGTTAACACATCAAGGAGGCACGACGATACTTGCGGACAGTTAGCCCTGCTCGTTTATCGCCGCAGAGAGCATATTAATTTTGTTATATCGAGTGATATATTGTTTCCAGTTTAGTTGTTCGAACGAAGCAATTATTACTAGATTGCTGAGACTGTCACTTCGTGTCGTGACGCATAAAGATTGCGGTATCACTCAAGGCTCGCGCACTGCAGTTATATAATAACAAACTGCTTTCGTTGCAACAGCAATATTTACTAGACTCCCATTTCGCTTTACCGGCAAATTAAATTTGCTTTAGTAGCAGATCTTGCGAACAAATTTATTCGGAAAGATTTTTTTTTTTCAATATAAACCAGATTTATTTCACTGTAATGCCAAATAATTGGCTATGATAGCAAAGTTCAATTCATATTGGATATGCGGCAGTCACGGCAGCAATAACCCTTTTCCCTTTTCCGTGCCAGTAATTTTTTCGCGATACTTCCTCCGCCGTTTTCAATTTTCCCCGACTTTCCCCGATTTTTCATGACAATTCTGAGCGACGTATTATGATCGTCTCGCTAAAATCACCTACGTGCCTCGCATTGTCGATTTGCATCGATAAGGTCGCGTCTGAGTCGTATCGAATATCTCGGGCTGATATCGAATTTCGCGAGGAAACGCGAAGGAATAAGTCCTACCGACGTACCTACTTGTTTTGATCGCGCCATGACGCTTCATGCGGTTGCACCTGGTGAATATCGGCATGCATCGCGCGCGTGCTGCAATCATAAGCGAGGTCACGCTTCGAGTACGTTCTTCGAGGTTCGGGATGGCGTGTCGCCGTGGAAAATATCGGCTCCGCCCGAATGAAAAGCCCACGCGTTCGCTTCGCGTGAATTTACGATGGCACGAGGAAGCGATAGCTGGTAACGTCAAACCCGAAAGTGACAAATCGCAAGGAGTTAAGTATCAATTTTCCGCAGAGTGTGCGGGAGATGGAATATACGGGAGATATTACTAGAAGATAATTCTTACTCTCCGAGAGACGCACAGAGTGAGAGAGAGAGAGAGAGAGAGAGAGGGAAATTAATTACATAATATATTATGTATTATTTTAAAAAATTATACAAGCGGTTAATATAAATCTTTGCAAATCTGCACTGTAAAAAGTGACATGAAGAAAACATCTAAATTTGAAACGTTTTATTCAATACAAACGTTTAATAATAAATAATAAATGTTTCAAAATTAAATGTTTTAATGTTTTAAATCTAAACATCATAACACATCCGTTTATAATTAAGATATCTTTAAACATTTCAAAAATGGAGACAAAGAATAAAACACTTTAATGTCTTAAAATTAAACACCTCTTTTATCAGTGTGTAAAAAACGCATTTTGTTAAATTTATAACATGGAATCACATTTTTGTAAAATTACTATGTAGACTATCAGACTTGATTATGTTATTTTTCTATGATGCTGATTGCTTCCCTCGCTTCATTACGCTTACTTGGGAGTATCATCTTGACAATTTGTATATTTGTCATATATTGTTATACGTACTTGTTATCACAGATAAGAAGGTTACAAATAAGGTTACAAATTGTGTAACCTGTGTATTAAAATAAAATTATGTGTTGTTAACCTGTGTATTAAAAGTAAATTGTGTAAATTTTATTTCCTTCGTATTTTTTTTTTATGAGCGATTAAATATTAAAGATGTATTATGTAAGCAATTTTCTTTATATTATACGGCAGCTGCTCGTAATATGAAGTAGACATATTTCACGGAGAAAAAATTACGGTTGCCTAATACAACAGAAATATATATAATAATGTTATTTTTCACCTATCCATACAAAAGAGTTACAGAAACCATAATATTCTATATAGTTGCTCCAATCATAATAAGAGTAGTAGCTATATAATTGTTACAAACGTAATGATTTCTAGCTCCTGTAACTTAAAAAATATCATTTCATTTTGAACATTACATTTGATAAGAAATGGAATCCTTAAATCCTGTGCTTCGCCTGAAGCTAAAATTGTTTTGCAAGCTTTATCCATAGTCAACAATAATATGCACAATAAGCATCACAATGTAACTCACTTTATTTTATGTGAAAATTCTTCGTAAAATGGTGGTGATTTATTCTGTAATTGTAATGGAACTGAATTATCAATGCTATACTCTACAAATATATCTTATAAATCATACTATTTGTTCTACAAACTACCTTAAAAAAAGAGCAATAATTCTTCCGTTAAAACAACTGTATATGAGAGTTAATCAAATGTTACTTATCGTAAGAAACATTTGTAAGGTATGCCATTTATACGATTGTTAGAATAGCTATACTCAATATAATATCAATAATCCATATACATCTTTTTTCCAATCATAGAAATTGTTGTTGTAACAGTCATAACAATTTTTCCCGTAAAATAATTGCGACATAAATTGATAGAATTTATTTTGATCTTTTTTTATTTAATCTTAACTGAAAAAATATATAGTATCGCAAAATAAATAACGTCTGTAGTATCTAATATTATATTGAAATGTTTATTAAACAGATAGAAAATATTATATTTAAAAATATAAGAGCAACATTTATAAATTGTTATTGAACATTGTTGTTTTCTTCTAGACTGATTGCATGTATTTCCAAAAGCGTTCCGTATAAATCTTTAACATAACAAATAAAAGGTAATCACGTATGTTTTCCTTTTATCTTATCGGTCCAATTCCAGTGGCATCCCAAGAGACTGCTCGACTAGTTTGTACTTTAATTCCCATATTCCCGAACCTGTTTTGCAATTTAAACGCATCCAAAGCATTAACACTCTTACACTACCTTTCACTTCCTGTCTACACAACTTGCTCCAATTGTATGAGTCATCTTTGTGATTTTGTATAAGTGAAAAGATAAGTGTATATTCGAACTCTTGGAAATATATACGTACGAGAAGAAAAAGCTCGGTAAAAGCTCGTGATTTATCCTGATATATATTAAGTGAAAGCAAATAGTTGTTTGTTTTAATAAGCTACAATAGCTTCAATACTTCAATCCCATATTTTATTCTTATCCGTATTAGAAAGCGCAACACAAGATGTCGAGTCGGATTAATAATCAGATATAGCGTTACGTGCTAAATGTATAAAACAACATACAGTTTTATATTTTCAACGCGTCTCTGAAGACGCAGACGATTAATTGCACATTCGGCAACTACGTCGCGACAAGGCGTCGCGTTATTGACTGCGGCGATATTAGATATGCGCGACCGTTACTATCATTACGATCATTATAATGGAAGCGATACGTTTCGAAAATTCGCGCTAACGCAATTACTCACCCACCCGACCGGTGGCTGTAAAGGGCAGAAGGGCGGCGCTCGCTGTTCGACCGATAATTTCGTTTACGTTCGCAAATTGCGAATCGCGACGCCGGCCGGCCGGCCATTCGTGATGGAGTACGGGGCGTCGCGACGCCGTCGGCGCTTTGCATTTCATCGATCCGCGTCGCTGTGTCAGGGACAGATCCGCGACATGGCGTGCCATTATGTACGGAAACGATTCGGGAGCCCTCGGCATAGGTTCAATCCCGGCGCAGACTTAGAGGGGTAGAGAGGGGGGGGGCGGGAAATTTTCCCGGATTGTAAAGCTGTAATGACCGAGGGATCGGAATTCCAAATCATGCGCGAGATTAAATGAATAACTACATCTTATTTTATTTACTCCATTGTATCAATTTGTACACATATAGATTATTTTTGAGAAAATATTTTATGTTCTTTAATATGTATATATATATATATATATATATATATATAAAAATGCCAATTTTCGACTATAACTATATAAATTTGTTCGTTCAGTATTTCTGAAATAGTGACGCTTCTTATATTATTTTGCAAACAGTTTAAGTATTGATTTTATACAGCCGCACTAAAATATACATTGTTTATAAAGTAATTTTCAAATGAAATCACATTTAAATATTATGTAACATACCGTTACGTATATATATTAATGTAGAATAATACAGCTATCAATTGCCATCTACAGAACATGTTTTTATTATTTCATGTATAAAAACATATTGCGTTAAATCAATTAGATAAAAATATGATTCTGTAATTGTTATTCGCTGTTTTTATAATTTAACGTTTAAATAATACGTTTTTACGTGCGTATAAAAGAAGGCATCGGGCATTGTTATAAAATTGAATACTGTAACGAGAATACTCAATACTAATGGTAGAAGAATTATGACGATTATACTTTTTTTTACGGCGGAATGTCGTACGTAATTTAATCGTGGGCTGTGTTAGAGGGTGGGCTTTGTGTTTCTCCGACAGATCGACATGCTACAATAGCACTTTCGGAGTTTGGTATGATCACCGTACAGATTGCGGTGGTCGGCTTATCGACTAGCCGAACGTGGTGTATGTCCGGTGTATTACCGGACTTGTTGTCGGTGATACGCGCATCCTGCGGTTTACATGGGAGAAGAGAGATGAGGGATCCAAAAAGGGATGGGATCCTCGTAACCTTGAATACATACTGCGACATAGATTGTTCGATAAAGCGATTTTCATTATTGTGCACAAAGTTACTCTATCGCTCGGCGAATTTAGATATTAAAATCTAGATCTAATAATCCCCTCGGGTAACAGCCTCCACGCTGTTTCTCAAATAATACGCTTGTTACGCTCGCTGAAATCTAGATAGTGTTTTCGCAAGTACCGTCCTCCAAGATTTAACGATCGTTTGTATCGACTGTATTTTTTTCTATCTTTATCTAAAATAGCCGTTGTTTCCAGATAAGCTTATTATACTTCCGTAAAGTCTGCAATACGATACTTTTTGAATTTCGATGTAATTGTGATGAAGCGCTCTCTCTTTTAAAAAATTTTCAGAGTTTCTGATATATTTCACAAAGAGTTTTGATTTCTACATAGAGATGTTTCTCTCGACAAATAATAAATAAAGATGTGCTATCATTTTTATTTTTATGTATAACAGTCGATTTCTAAAAAGTACTTCCCCTTGATAGTTTACGCAATTTAAGAAATTTAAATCGAAAGAATATTTCTCTGCAGTGGAAATCACGATTTGCAAAAAGTAAAATATATCGCTGTACTCATTACGTGTCTGTCTACAGCGTGTGACATGGAAGATTCAATTAAAATAACATTTCGCTGCTTGGTTGGAATATCAATATTCGTATCCTCTTCATCCCCCCTCCTTCTCTCTCTCTCTCTCTCTCTCTCTCTCTCTCTCTCTCTCTCTCTCTCTCTCTCTCTCTCTCGAAAACGCGACTTTCCGTTCGAAATGGTTTCCTCGTTAGCGGAAATTACTTGGAGATATCAGCGACGGAATCTCCTGGGACGTGTGCGGTCGGCATCGTGGCTTGCTCAACACCACCTCAGAGCCGCACATTTAGGGGGTTGGCGACGTTGCACTAACTGTAATACGGGCTAACTATTCCCATGAGGAAGCGTGCATTAAGTTGCGTGCATTAAGTTGTATACAGCCGGAACTTCTGCGTAGCTTAATCCCGATACATTGTGAAATAATAAGTAGTAATAGTGAAATAATAAGTAATAATAAGTGTTAAAAGTATGTCAAAAATAGAGAAAATACATAAAGGTACATTCGATAACATATCGGATATTTTCAACAAAAGCGATTTTTGATCGAAAATTGAGATCACCTTTGTAGGAAAAATATTTGGATCTTTGTCAAAGAATAATCAAGAATGAATAATTAAGAAAAAAAGATTTGACAAATTAAAGTTTAAAGGTGCTCTAATAAATCATTTTTCAACTTAACCAAGAAACTAACTGCTTCAATTCAGATACATTTTACTTTAGTAAAATTTTTAAAGAACTGTCATCATCAACATATTTAAACAAATAGCACAAAGCTAATATCTGCACACATCTGCACCATCATAAATTAACTTGGGTCAAGAATCCGTAGATAAAAAAAAAAAAAAATTGCGAGAGATACAAAATACTTCGAAAAATATATATTATATTCTAAATATATGCATTTATATATTTTAGAGAATTGGAAATGACGGGATGTGACTGCGTATAAGTTTTGCCGAAGAAAGAGGTTGAGAGACTTGTAACTCGTAACTCCGACTGGCTCAGAAGAGAGGCACGATGCATAAACAACGACATTTGATTTCATCGCGAGATGCTGACATGCAGCTCGCATCAGAAGCAAGCATGCACTGACGTTACGGAGACTTCGCTGAATAAACAGAATCTCCTTGTTATCTCCCGATTATTAGCGAGACGTTGGCGGCAAGTCGCTTCACAAAGCGCCTTCCAATCTCCGGTATCGAATTTTTCCTTGGTGCAAAAAGTCGGAAAGCCACTTTTCAACGAGGAGGAGGAAGCCGCGCGCCAAAGGAACGGGGAAAATATCGCACGCGTATATGATGTGCGTCGAGTCGTGCAATTACCGACGTAAGAGGGACGAGATAAGTAAGTGGTTTCTTCATACATCTTCCTTTACGTTTGAGAAAATTATTCTGGAATAAATCTTTATAATATTTCTTATACATAAAATCGAGCTTTTGCGAGATAATCGATACAATTTAATATTAACAAAATACTGTGTAAAATATTTTAAAAAGTATATGATATAAATTTTATATATATATATATATATATATATATATATATATATATATATAGGTATTTAAAATATGATAAATTAAACATCATGCATATCCTGTCATTTACAACGGAATTAGATATTCGTTTTGTAATATTAAGTACCCACGTAATTTTCAAAATAAGCCAGCGACGCGATACGAGATACTGATATTGAATTCTTTCGTAATATCGATGATCAATAAATGATCCGTTCCATGAATGAAAATTTATTTTCACAAAAAGGATTTTGATGTCAAAGGCTATTACACAATATCTACCGAGTCGATTTGTTTTCCCCTTATACGTGTAAACGAGCGTTAAAAGGCCAATAAACGGCCCGGTCGACACGACTCTAAATTTCCGGGCACGCGCGAGGCATTTGACATTCAACTTTCACGCCGCGTGAACACCTAATTAGCTGCTGCACTATTTAACAGCTTATTATTTTATTAAGCGTCGCGCTCCAAGCACATTAATTAGCCGTGAGTACACGTGCTCTTAATCGCCTCACTTATTGCTCGATCCACTTTATCAACGTATCCGATCGCGTAACTCATTGTTGCAGCCATTGTTTTTGTACGATGCAACCCGCGTGATTTTCGTATAAACAAGGACGCAATAGCAATTTTACAATTGAATAATTTTCTGAAAGTTGATATAATTTAATTCTTACTTGATTTTCATGTGAACAATAACGCTAGTTTTGAAGGAAGCAGGATTTTTCTTGAGAAAAGCCATAAATATCAACACCATTTGCCTGAAGGGTTTGCTAAATAAGATTTCATTTTTCACTTATTTTTAAGTGTAATTATATTACGCTACATAAAAGAGCTCTGTTCTTTATTATAATGTAATATTTTACTAAATAATGTTTGCTAATGTTTTACTAAATAATGTTTGCTAACTACTGTTTTGTCTGAGACCTATTCACCGCTACAAAATCATTTATTTAGAAACAGCTATTCTCAACAACTAGGAAAAGAACTTTAAAAACCAAGGTTTTACATTCTTCTTACTGCTCTTTTCAAAGTTCAGTTTACATATCTTTAAATATTCCTTTTATGTTATTATATGAAGTCCGGTGAAAGAGTTTGATTCAAAACTGCACACATATAATCTTTATATAATATTCACAAACATATATAATATGTAAAAACATATGTTTGCAATTTGACGATATGAGAAATGATTATTTTATAGCAATTCATGTATTTCGATAGTCTCGTATTTTCAAAATATGCTGTAATATCCAGGCAAATGAAAATTAGACGTCACTATGTTAACGAGGAGATGTAATTCCACAGCACCGGAAAATAAATACGCTTCGTGGAGAGCAAACAGAATAGGATTTATCGATTTGGTCGATTTTACTGCGCGTGAATTTGGCATTGGGTTAAACAAACATGAGAAACAATGGCGCTTGATTGAACCGTGTGCAATTTCGAAATTAATCGCAGCTACACAAAACTGAGTACATTTTAATCAAGGCTATTATTCTATGACCATTTTACACAATTATTTTTTGATATTTTGATATTTACGCGATTGCGATTCAAGGATTGAATGATTTGAAGATTCGAAAGAATACAAAATCCCGAAGTTTCCCCAAAAGCGATAAGGATTGTTCGTTCGTAGATTCAGAAAAACTGAAAGTTGAAAAATTTAAACTCGGAAAGCTTAAGAAAACTCAAGATCGAAAGATTCAAAGATCTGAAACTTTAAACATGCTAAAACCAGAATATCTCGAAATCCCTTTGACTCGTGTGAGCCTTGGCATTCCAAGATCCAAAAGTAATCTGATTGATCGCTATTCGCGATCAGCGTAACCTAAAATATGGAGGTTGTTAAATTTCTCCATTTAATTCCAATTGGATTTTCGTACCATTAAATATTTTCCACCTGCATAATTCTTATAATTACATTAAACGGCTTATGTAATTACATTACGATTTCCCCATAATTACACACACACTCTGATCATTTAAACAAAATTCCCGAATTTCCCGCGGACTTAATCCAACGTTGAATTTTACCGAGATTACCGGATTTATGTGGAGAGTTTTTCTATGTTCTCTGCACATTCTAAAAATACGTCAATTTAAATAACCCTGGCATATGGTGGCGAGCGTATAACGTCTCGAAGAGCAACGACTAGCCTAACGATTAATTCAATCCCTCCTGGGCGCGGGCTGAAATTAATTTTCTAAAATTAAAATCCATCTCGTGCGCGCGGATGCTTAACGAGCTAGTGGCGATTTCCTCCGGTGCACGCAGGTTTAATATTCACTTTCTCACCGTCCATGACAGACAAGGGGGCAAAGCTCGGTGCAAAGTGTAGGCGTGCGTTTACGATCGCACGCCCTATGATCATTCATGATCATCGTCCACAGAGGGTTCCCAAATCTCGGAAAACAAACATCAATATGTAATAAAATGTGAAATCGAATTTCCAAGGTATATCGATCTTTTTCGAAAATATCAAAATATCTACTATGTATTGGACATAATTTATATCTAATCTTTCGATTAATTTAGCAGAACTTGCCAATCTACAACATTTTTTTTAAAAGCTCTATTTTGAATCAAATTGTTAGATTTCCCTTTTAATAATAATAAAATAATTTTTGGACTCTTTTTAAAACATTTTGGGAACAACATTCCCACTTGCCGATCTATGATATTAAATCTGCTTGATTTTTGAACGACGACAATTCAACATTTTTCGAAAAGCTCGGCATTTTGAATAAAATTGTTAAGTTTCCTTTTAATAATAATAATAATAATAATAATAATAATAATAATAATAATAATAATAATAAAATAATTTTTGGTATCTTCTTAGAACATTTTCAGAACAGTTTGGGAACCGCTGGCTCTGAACGATGTACTCACTGCGGACGACATGCACGAGGCACACCCTCGCTCACACTCCCGCAGAAAGACACACAGGCCTAGCACGTGGCACAACGGTGGTAGTGATTATCGCTCGGTACTCTCGCTGGACGGAGCGGTGTTTCGCTCGAGCGGGCCGCGTTATTAAATCAACCAACCCTCCCGTCGCGCAACCCTGCTCGATCCCGCAGAGCTGCGAGCGAATCATCCATTCGGGGACTCGACGGACGAAACCTTTATCTCCGCGTTACAACGCCCTATTTTTAATACCTCGAAATAATCGCCGATAAACCGTAACAACCTTGATCCTGCCAATAATTCCCCGTGACGTTGTCGCTAGGAAATAATGGAATCGCGTCGGCCCGAACTGTCGATCGATTCGCTTCATTTTTTATTCATTACCTCGAAACGCGAGACACTCAAGCAGAATATTACGTTCCGCTCATTGTAATACCATTGTAGTGCCGCGGGATTGGCGGAAAACACACGGCATTTATTCTATTCGTGAAATCTGTGGACGATGCTTGTTGGCGGGCACTGCCGAGGTACTCCAATAATTTTCAAATTATATGCCATTGTTAATGAAAAGCCAAATTTGCGAATTTATAAGCTTCAGAGAAAAAATTAATCATGAAACATTTATTCGTTATTCTATTTACAGAAAACTTGATTTTGATGAAATTTCAAAGTAAAGCTTATTTATTAAAATTGAATGTTAAAGAGCTATCGCATATTAAAACACGTCAATCTATTCGATATTCTCATACTCTCTAAATGGAAAAATAAAAGAAGTGCTTTTGATCGAGCGTTAATGAATAAAATAATATTTTCATTGTGCGGGTAATCTCTAAATATAAAAAAAAAAAAGGAATCTAAGCCTTGAATTATTTATTATTCGTAAATTTATATGTGCTTGAAGACCTCTCCTTTCTCAACTCTTTTCTTTCCTCCTTTCCTCTCTACAAACGCAAGAATACCGATATTCTTTCAACAATTTATTTGAATATCTTTTACATTTTTCAAACAGTTAATTTTTCGAATTTAGGTATGATATTTAAATTAAATATCGCGATTAAAAAAAAAAAGTCAATGTCTTAGGCGGCAAAGAGTTTTCAAGAGTGACAGCAAAAGTAAAAGGTACGAAAAACGTGTAGAAAATCCCGGGATATCGTTGAGCTGGTATAATAGTACGGCTTGAAAGTGTTGAACCACGTTGGAAACTTTCAGCCTGCTTTAATTCAATACCGCCTACGTGGAACACGCTCGTGAATTAGTTGCCACTCTGGTACACAATCCTGCGAGACGCGAGATCGGGCAACGCAGCCAACGTTCTGCGACATTGCCGGGGAGAGGTTCTCCTTTCGCAAGTGTCGCAATGTGTAATCGCTTCATCGACTCGCTCGTAGCGCAGGATCGCGGTGTCGATCGATAAACGTCTTATTTTTAGTCCCGGCGCGTCACGACAAAACGGTTTCGTGCTTCCTCCGGTGACGCTTCGTTCGATCCTGCGTTCGGACGGGAGGACGATGTCTTACAGAGGCAGGAGAGGCGAGAGGACGTCGCGTCCGGGGTTATTAAAAAACGTGTGCGGAATGCGACGGTAAGCAGCGGCGACGAGAGAGGCTTCCGGCACGTCCGCTGAATTGATATAACACGAATTTTCTTACCCTCCGTGCCGACCGAAGCCACCATTGTGACTGGTGGTCACCGCCCGCCCGTAAAATCGATAGCCCTCCCCCCTTCTGGAAAACTACAGGGGGAGACTAATAAATCGACTCGCAGAACGGGAACACAGAGCTTGTTGACTTGTTTCTACTCTACCGTCTAAAGTACCTCACTCGGCAATTCGGATAACTTATTCATGTATACATTTATAATTTTGTTCGCTCGCGTCATTGATCAACGATAAAAAAAAGATGATATATAATCATTCGTGTAGGAATTAATATTCAGCTCCCGAGAGCTAATTTCGAAAATAATAAATTCATGTGTGTTGAATGCATCCTTTCTTTTACTTATGTATATTTATCCTTATATATAATATAAATTATATTATATAATATGTATCATAATATATTATATACATAATTATTGTTACCTTTATAAGCGTTATATGATATATAATTTATCATGTCATATAATATATTATAATATATTATATAAATTATATATCATATAACGTTTATAAAGATAACAATGTGCCGTGGATAAATTTCAATAATTTTCAATTAATTTTGTGATTCAATTAAAGAAACATATATAGTTTCCCGTAAAAAAATTTCGTTATTTTTAACAATTCCGAATAACCTCGGAAAAATATTGTTTTCTGAATGTACGTTTATCTCTCTATTCTTCCTCAAATTCAACGGGAATGTTTAGACGTGTCGCTTCTATGACAGGCCGCGTTATATACCAAGGAAGACTCGGATTGCAGATTCTGATTCACTTTGAAGTCGAGATGTGAATATACATTTTTCAGGAGCCACTGATACGGTTACCGTTGAGAATCGTGGATTTGCGCGAGTTCGCGTAAATAATGCAGGCGGAGCGGAAATAATTTAATAGCGATATACCCGTGTGACACAAGACAGGGCCGAATCGCGTACAGGACGAAACCCCGCTAAGCTGACGTCAAAGGGCGGCCGTCTATTTTTTAACCGTTAGAAAGATCTTCGACGGCAGCCTTTTCCGGCTGCTCGCGCGGCTTTCCTTGCCGCGCTTTCTCTCTTCCATCGCTACTTTCCTTCGCGACTCACGGCGATCCTTATCTCAGACTTCGATTTTTCCACGGCGACCGAAAAAAAGGGAAAAAAAAAAACAAGAAAGAAATGCGGCGACCCACTTCGTCGAAGAATACGCCTCGGCGAGGTGTTTGACCTCACCGCGTGCACTTCGCGATTTCTGCGACCGGTAATCACCGCGGTTATTAACCCTGCGGTAGTCGGTAATCTCACAGAACGACGGCCCTTTTTCCAACGGAGAAAGCAATTTTCAAATATAAGGAAGAAAAGAAGACTCTAGTTCGTTTTGCTCGTCAGGTACAGATTTATGTAGCGAGAAATATGTCGTAAAAAGGAATTCTACTACTAGTACTTATGTCAGTACAAATCACGTTATTACTGGAAGTTTTGAAATGTTTATATTATCGAGCTAACGAAGCATTTTGTTCACGAAGAATAACGGTAATAATAGCGTATATATCTTGGAAAATTTGTCGACATTGCATTTAACTCAATTATTTGTAGATGTGAGTTTATATATTTTTTTTTTATTCTACGTCGTGTTAACGAAACAAGTAAAAGCAAAATAGAATTACAATTATTTAAAAATTTATTAATCGGAGCTTTTAACAAAAATTAGATAATTTAATTCTCCTTTTTAAAGTTCTCGGGAAAATCTCATATAATTTGTAAAAGCTTTACATTGTATATTAACGGCACATATAAAATATGTGTAAAAAAAGAAATATGTAGTTGTCGATTTATTTATATTGTCCTCCAAAAATAAACAAATACGAATCTTTTTGAATATGAGTAAATTATATAGAGTAATGACAAAATTTTAGAAATATACATATATACATATATATTTTGTTAAAAAAAAAAAATATTAATGAAAATAATGCTAAAAATAAAAATAAAACCAGACAGAATGTGTAATAATTAACTAAATCAAGTATACAAAAATTAATTATTTAATTCAAGAAAAAAAAATACAGACAACAGCTCTCTATAATAATTCTCTATTATGTCAAAACTTATTCTAAAATATAAATCTTCAAGACACTTAAAAAGCAAATAGCGCGCTGTTCAATGCAATCAATGCATCTCTGGAAGGATCAATGATACTATTATTATATTATATTCACGTTTACACAGCGCTACTGACGGAGTTAAAGACGTAGGTGTGCCGATCATCGATGACTCCCGAATGACGTGTTAACAGGCGTTGCCGCGCGCGCGTTTTCTTCATGACGTAATGGATGTTATAAAAGTTGGCACGGACGATCTGTTCTATCTCGAAGAAACCACGACGATCATTGTTCCGAGAAAGATGCGAGTTAGACGAAGACACAGATCGTGACACAGATCTGACGGTGTGATGCAACTGCGTATAAACCACGCCTTTGCTGCAATTCGTTACCGCGTTGCGCCGAAACATTTGCGTTTTACGAGCAAACCGTGTACTATTTTCCAGTCTTTCGGAGTCTTCTAAAACTGACACTGGTCCATACTATCATAATATGCAAATATGCATCGTAATATGCAAATGAAAAAAATGTACGACCGAAAAAGAGATAAATCGATTTGCAATGGTAACTTTTCGACAAATATTTTCATTTTTAGTTTCTCGGTGTAAGTTTGATGCACGTGTAATTCCTTAGTTTACTCTGAAACATAAGTGATGTAAAGACTGCACGTATACTTGTACTATGAAACACCACAGTCGATCGTAATCTCTCTATCATGGCGTGCTCTGTTTTGCTCTAGTTATTCATCGATCATAGCAAATATACATGCACGTTTCGTGCGTTGGAAAAAACTATAGCTCATATAGCTGCGGCACAAACTGCAAATAATTAAAACGTACGACTCGATATTTACTACGATAAAAGTCATTATACTACTGCGAATCGATATTGCCCTGCATTTATATTACGTATAGCTTGTATGTTTCTCATATATTTTTCAAAATGAGTAGTAATACATAATAATATTACAATTAGAATAATATCCAATGTATCGATATTTATCGATATTTACAATAACTCTAAAAATTATCGTGTAACGTTAATGCCTCAAAATTGAATATTTTATATTTATGATATCAAGATTTATATATCTTGATAAGGAAATAGATAATAACATATGTAATATTCATGACATCAAGATCAAGATTCGTTCTTGATCCAAATACTCGATGACATTTTCCTCTCGAAGACGCAATCTGTCAAGTCGATGTAACGTCTTACAATGAGTTACGACGGCGTACTATGCAATAATTACAGCGACATTGTCTTTGCGGCGTAATAATGCGATGTGAAAAAAAGAAGACAATCGCATGTCACCCTTGTCACCCTCGTTTTTCTCTCGCGACTTTGAACCCGCGGCATGCCGACTGCATGCCGGAAGGAAGTTTGCAATTTTCTTTCTCGTTCAACGGAAAAGGCGAGGAGAAAAATGCTGAACGGTGAGAAACCCATCCCAAGTCCCAAGCGTATGCGCGCGCAAAAGAAGAAATTACATGAAACTTTACGCTACATAGCTGTAAATAATCCTTAGCAACTCCCATATATGAATCTATATATGAATATGGTTATTTAGCAAAACCAAAGGAAGCTCCGCTTCGCGATGATCGCGACGCGAACAACGGTGTTATCTTTTACGATGCCAGTGATAGTGGAATTAACGTATAACGATTCACGTTCAATGAATGACTCTCATTAAAATGTTCCTTCGGCGAACAATAGTCGTAAACAACTATTTATTCATTTTACGTAAGATATTATATTTAAGGGGATTTGTTTAATGCATCTACGAAATATAACCGCAGAGGAGCTTCTAATGCACGCAATATTACATGCGACAGACTTTCGAAACAAGCGCCAGAAAGGTGTTGTTGAAAGAAACAAAAAAACAAGAATGTACAAAGCGGAAGCTATAAAGGCGGTTTCTTTAGGAAGAAGTAGAAAAAGCAGTAAACAGAGAAGTGATGACCAAGAAAGGAGGAAAAGAGATACAAAGAGCAACAGGAAGAAAAATAGCGCAGGAACAAGAATGCTGAAGGTAGAAAGTAGGCGTACATAAAAAAAAGGATGCTAGAAGGAAAACTACAGAAAGCAGGTAGCAGAAAGGAGGCGAAAGTAATTACTTACAACGGCGCGATGTATTTAGTTTCATGAATTAGTTATGCTCCCTTCATGTAGTTTAACGAAATTAGCATACGACGGCACTTTTCATTTTCGAACAAAATCAGATTGAAAGGGTATTAACGACGTGATATGTAAATTGTTCGAATGGAATTAAATTACAGTTAAGGTCAAAGTGCAATTGAATATCACGAATTACACAAGTATCATGCTACGTTATACGATTCTTAAGTAAATATTCTGATATTTTACTAATAATAAATGTAATATCGCGACCAGTCTATGTCTATCGGATTCGATGGAAGACGAATTCATATATCTGTCCTAATTTAATACAAATCGAATCAGAAGAGAAAACGTATTGAAAAATTGTTCAAACACGCTGTTAATTCTTAAAGACGTGCCAGGAGATCAAATTGATGGGCTATAATTGGGTCAATCTGAAACAAGTCGAAGTCGACGGCTCTCGATGTGAGAGAATCAAATTATTGACTTTCTCGATACGGTCGAAAGACGGTCGTAAGTCACAAGGCATGATAAATTCGGAAATAATTACGTAACAAGCAAAGTAGAATAAAATATATAAAAAGATACATAGAAGAAGTTAAAAATAGAAAGACGTATAAACAAGAATAAAAAGAAGTCTCTCGCTCTCTCTCAAATTCATCCCGTCTGTCTCTTCCCGATCTTTTCCCGAGAAAATCGTCAGAGCTCCTCGCGACAAATGAAAGGACCAAATTGCCTTCCACGTCTCAGGATTTGATCAATCCGTGCCCGTCTCTCGAGGACGGAGTATCGATTTGGCTCTTTTAAATAAATGATACGCCATCGTTTCCACTTATAGAATTGGCTCACCGAGGCACTCCGATACGGCCGTTCTTTTACGATTTATTAGCGCAGCTTCGTTAACGGCCTTAAAGAATTAGCCGGCGACAGCTAAGCGGGCTGCGCAACGAGTCGCAATCTGTGCTGCGCGAATGGTACTTTAAGACCGACAGGACGACGGTCTCTCCGGACGGGAAAACGTTAAGGGGATTAAGCAAACTTCGTCGAGCAGATAACGACGATGCATGCCCGTCGCAACGCATTACGCGACGCGCGTGGATGAACCTTGGAATCTACTTAAATGTATACGGAGGATCAAGCGCGCAAGTATCTCCGCGTCCTTTTAGAAATTTCAGCAAAGTTTATCGCGAGTATCGTAGAGAGAGAGAGAGAGATCGACCGCGATCCAATCGTATTTATCATCGCCGAATGAAGTTACGTGCCAACGAAAGGACGATGTATAGAGATGCCTCCTTGCACCTTTCGCATGACTTGGAAAACGCACGGCCTCGTTCCCTCGGAAGGCCGTCGTTTCGGTATCGCGACGGCGATATTTTATTTCCGTCCTTCTATCGAAACGCTAACTTATTTATTCTAGTTTCGAAGTTTCGAAGTTTAGTTCGAAGTTGTAAATTTAATTTAAGATTATTACTTATGAAAATTCCTGAGAAAAATAGACGTAACAGACGGCGATAATACACTCGTCTGGAGAATCTGTTATGAAAATATTTTCCGGCGATGTGACGAATTCTTCGTATAATATCTTTCAATTTCTCCACAAAGTATGACATAAGGAATGCATGCATTGTAAATTTTTCATGTGCATTCGGAAAGTTACCGCAATCTGTTTCTTGTTGGCGATAGCTTTAGCATAAACGTCCGCAGAGACGTATTAAATTCGCCGCGCGAAAGAAACGTCAGAATTAAGAGGAAACCTTAATCTCCATAAATATCCGGTGTAATCCGTCAATTTCGCATTTGTCCAGAAGTTTTGCGGACCAGACGCTTTTACAAGGCGCGTTATAAAAGAGAGCTCTCTCTCCCTCTCCCTCTCCCTCCCCCCCCCCTCTCTCTCTCTCTCTCTCTCTCTCTTTCTCTCTCTCTCTCGTTTAACGACACGTCGTTCATTCACGAGTATCGTATTCCATAAATAATTCTTTCTGACTGCGAAATATGTTTTTCTCCATAATCTGGCCCGATTAATCACGATTGCAAGGAGGTGAAAGAAAACGGCGACGTATTAAAAGCTATTTCAGCCGATTTTCGCGAACTCGTTGCGCCACGCTTAATGCAGATTTGCCGTGTCCCTTGTGCGGTCGTCTCTCTTTGGCTGTAACGCGCAGAAATTACATCGCTACACCTACCTATAGATGTGCGAGGGTCCGTAAACGTTTTGCGTCGCGGATTACGTTCGCGATTGCGAGTAGTTCTGCGCTTTCTCGCGCCAGCACAAATAATGTGGGGCAGTACGGACGGTGCTTTGAAATTTAAATCATCGATGGCAGACGGTGAAACCGTATATCCCATCCCGTCCCGTACCGCATAGACCGCAGAGAAACAGTCGCAATAAAAAGATCGAGCGCACGACAAGCACATATTTATTAATCGAATGCTGATATGTGCCGATAGCTATAATTCTCATACATTTTAACGAGACATTGTTTCAGTAATATTTTTGAAAGCCACTCTTTAAAATTTAAACCTACGATTTCCAAGAGTTTTATTTTGACAGACTGTAAACTCTTCAATAATTTATAATAGGTTTGCAATTGCTTCATATCAGCTTCTTATCAGCTTATACAAATTTATAAAAGAAGAAGTTTGAAGATAGTATATTAGTACTTTATTTTTTCGGTATTATGTATTTCAGTTTAATTTATAGTTTATTAAAAGAGAATATTTTTACTTACAACCACAATACTTTAATCTTCAATTACATTTGAATCATAACGTATAACGCTGAATTTTACGTTTCAAATTTGTTGATAGATCTACTTTTAATCTTGAGATATGAAACGATAATTTTCATGCGGATGCTGGATCTCGGAATAGCATAGGGGACTAAGTAATTATGGTTTTCACTTTGCTTTCACCGGCCAACGGATATCGTGCGGATAGATTCCATTTTTGCCTCGTTGCCGCGCCGAGTTGTGAATTAGTTGTGAGTTGGTCAGAGTCGTTAGATTCGTTCGCGATTAACGGGAGAATCTTCCGCGGCACAAATCATCGTAATGCCGTGTGACGCGTGTGACGCGTCGCGAATAATTAATAAATCGCGGACGCAATCACTGTACCGGTGAATAAATTACGGCGCAATCAACGCCGATTTCCCTTGTTCGGCAGTCATCAGTTCTTCGTTACTTCCACGGCCACGAGGAATCGTTCATTTTTCATCGATGTACCGCAAGTTCGGCAATAGAAAAATGTCTCCTCGAAATTAAAGTTCTCGCTCGCCGACGGTAATTTTCAGTTTCGAAATGAAATTGTATGGCGGAATAAATTATGCATCGTGCAGAAAGCACCGAGTCGAAATAAATTATACGTGTGTAGAATGAATCACGCGAATGCAGCGAGGAACATCTCGTTCCTTCGGCTGAGAGTAGAAAAATTCCATGGGAACAAGTTAAGTGGCTTGATTCTGTTTGACTCTGTAACCTCCGACTTCCCTCTCCTACACATAATAATTTACACAGAAAGTACTACTTCCGGCTTCTTATCTAGAGTCATGTAATTTTCTTTAATGATTCATGCACCTCTCTTTTTTCAATATCTTCAACACGAGTATTAATTAAAAAAATTATTATATAAACAAATATTATATTATCAATTCAATGAAAAGAAATATCCAAATTTGCACAAATAATTATTTAAAATCTTGAACTTGAAAATTGATGGTACCGTAATTTCTTTTATACAAAATTCATTTTTATAATACAAAAATATGGACTTTATGTCACATTCGCTGAAAATGAAATGAATCTAATAGATTTTTTTCTGAAACTGGAACCAACTCCCAGGCGTGAGGATTCGATGCGTAATCGACGTCACGGGTCTACATGCGTAATGTCAAATGTATTTTATCTGTCACGCGATGTAGCATTGTAGAGAGATTAAACACATATTTTTCATGTATACAGAATTCATCATCCGTACATTTACATCTCACATCTCGTTTCCGCTTGTCGATAGAAAGCGCGCGTTTAGTCGTATTTACGATTTATGCGAATTTTTTTCCGCCGTTCAGTTCGTATTGTTTTTTTTTCTCTTATCCTTCCCTACCCCTCCACCCCCCTTTTCCCTTACCGTATAGCATGCAAGCGAAAAGCTGTCAAAAGCGGTTGCGAGGCCGTTTTGAAAAGCACATGCTCGCGAATATTTTCGGCAAATTCTATCTTTGCCGGTTTTTTCCCTTAATTCCATGCGCTAGTAATCATTTATATGTTAATTCCACTTGACATAAAAAAGACGGCGGGTGACATATTCGCAGGAAATTATTTTTCCTTGAAAAAGCTCTGCAATACGTGAAAACTCATAGTATTAAAAATCCAATGTTCATGAAAATATTTACGTCATGTAAAATAAAATATAAAAGATCTTTTTATAATCCTTTTCTAAGTTAAATAAAATAAAATGTAGAAAACCACAATTTCTCTCTCTCTTTTTCTCTCTAGACTTCTGTATGTGGCATTTTGCGGCAAAGACTTTTCCGCATCGTTTCAATAAAAATTAATTTTTCTTAATCGTTTAGTCTTAAAAATATTATATTAATATTTTATTATTTTATATATACTCGTGAACATAGATAATAATATAATTATCTAAAATGAAATCGCTGACTTTAAAAAAAATTAATCATGACGAACGTGATGGTTATTATGGAGGCCTAAAAAATGTAACAATCATACATGGTATAATTATATATTATATATATTATATAATCTTATTAATTATTAACAATTTTTAGGTTTCATTTAATTACGTTCCTGAGATTATTTCATTAACTTGATTCTACTAAAAGCGAACGCGATACAACTAACTTTTTTTTACCGTTACAAAATGAAGAAAATGTGTAATCTCAGAACTGTTGCACATTATTATTGAGTTGTTTTTGTTTTCAAGACATTGATTTTTTTCGCAGAATGAACTATTTATATCAATACATTTATATCCATTTACCAAGATAGTTTTGTGATATAATATTATAGTACTTATTTTAATTGCATAATATATTAATTATATAATTATATATAATTTTGATATTATATATATATATATATATATACTTATCAATTGTTATTTTTAAGCAGCAATCGAAAATTAATAGTCGATATTAATATATATATATATATATATATATATATATATATTAATATCGACTATTAATTTTCGATTGCTACTTAAAAATAATAATTGATAAAACCAGATTCTTGATGATCAAATGATCACATAGAAAAAAATGTTTCATAAAATTATTTTCATCTTGATACAAAATTATTTCGATAATAAGAAGTTAAAATATATTTGTTATTTATATCATGTTTTTAAAATACTGTTTTTATTTTATATATGTTAAAAATTATATGTTAAAAGATATATATGTTAAGTATTTTTTATTTTCCTTATAATAGTATATAAACATTTTATATTGTGAACGCGTTATTCGGAGTTATTTCATATTTGTCTGATCAATATATGTTTTTCTCTTTGCTATTTTTTCATTTGAGTCTAAAAAAGCAGTTTTGATGCAGAACAATTTTTTGAGTCTAAAATGCAGTTTCTATAGATATTCTGCATAACCTCATATTCATGTAAATTATTATCTTGAAAGTAACCTGAAGATTTTACTTGGAAGATTTCATCTTCTCTCTAATACAAGTTGGCTCTAATGCAAAGGGACGATGTTTCTGACATTTCTCTTTTAGCACAGCTTTATAGGATAGAATTACACATACAATTAGACGCTAAATGTTGCAAGAATAGATTTAAAGTGAATAAATCCAAGCATGATATCAAATTGAATTCTGACAGAATTGTATAAATTAATTGCTACGACACTTTTGCACGCTACGTTATGTTATGTTATTGAACAAAAACAAATTGAATATCATATTAATTTGTGCACATAGATGAGAAAACAGAGAAATTCGATTAGTTTAAAAGAATAGATTACCTCACATAATATAACGAAATATAAATGTAATATAAATGTAAAGGTAAATTATACAAAACAAATTCATTTCAATTGGCAAAAGGAAAAATTACATAATATAATAGTGTATATATACATATACATATATATAAATTAGTAATTTCCAATTTATTTGTTCGACACGATAATAAATTAAGGCAAATACAAACTATAATAATCGGGGCAGAAAAATCGGACATAACGTTTAATAAATTATATTTCTCAATCTTTTTCAACATTAATTGATGTTACTAAATAATCAGTTAATAAAAGAGTTATTTCTTATCACATAAGGAATAAAAAAAATAATATTATCCTCATTTAATCTACATTTTATGGAAATCACCTTCATAACATAAAATTAAATCTTTTTTTCATAAGGTTCTTCCGAAATTACTAAAAGAAGATACTAAAATGCTAATAATATGTGACACACGGTTTATCCACTGTAATATATTTTTTTGAAAAACTTCTTTTACATGATGTAACATAAATCATTTTGCATACAGGAACGAAAAACACCGTAATTTCCATCTGCGATCTACGCTAGTAACTCACATATTACACATATTACAGAATTTTTCATAACTACGTATGTATGTCTAATTTAAAACAATATTTGTTTATTTTTTTTTTTCAAAAAGAGCTATTATTAAACCCATGAAAGTCGTAAAAATTTTAGAATTTTAAACAAACTTTTATTAAGAAAAATTATTTATTCTGTATCAATTACAAATTGTATCACTCAAATATCAAGCCACTAATTTTCACAAATATCTTGCGTAATAAAGTAAAACAGATTAAAACCGTTAAATAAAACAATCTTTGCTGTTTTAACCATTGATAATTTAAAAGAATATAAAAGAACGGTACGCCATCACAATTTCAAAAAGGTTATCATCGTGCATCTGCTTAAAGAACCATGCAACGAGAAGCGAGATTAAAAAATAACAGAAGAGAAACGGATGTTACCGAAAGCATCATTATCGAATGCTTTTAACCGCGGTTTTTTTTTTTTTCGACAAAAGACCAGTTTACGATGATATGGCGTATGCGTCAATATAACAAGTTGCATGTACGCATGACCGCGTGCGTGAAACGGGCGTGACACTTCCAAACATAAACGAGATATTAATACGATGATGATCACTTTTGCCTCGTGACTGATTTAAATGACGCTTTTAAATCGGACGGAGCTGATTTAAATGGCGATGCAGCGTTCAAATATCGGAAAAAATTAACTATCACACTGGACATAGCTGGAACGATAAAGCCGAGAGAATAGATTTTACTCGTAATTAAATAAAGAAAATCGATAATATCGATTCTGCATGTACACGAAAGCGGCAGTTATTTATTGTACGCGTCGAATGACAATAGCCGCAATCCTAAATTTTCATGAGTTAATATCGCTAATATCATCATCGGAACATTCACGTTTCAGTAATATATATGGCATGACAAACCCCAAATTTCCGTGAATACGAATTAATTTCCAGTTTCGGAATGCCTCCGTTAATTTATGATGCCGAGCCTAAATTTTCGCGGACTTTAGTTACTTGCATCAATATCGGAAATCTCACTGTACTGCGTAGTTAAACATTCACATTTGCCAATATCGCTCTTATTAATTCATTATTATTATTATTATTATTATTATTATTATTATTATTATTATTATTATTATTATTATTATTATTATTATTATTATCACCATTATTGAAACACCTACATTGAATTCTAGATGATGTGACGAACTAACCCTAAACTTCCATGATGATCATAATTAATATGGTTTTCCTAAAGTACCCCCGCTAATTTACGGTGCAACTAACATTACGTGAATGTAAATTAACGCGAATTCAAATTACGTCACTACTATAATTATGTCACTGTACTATAATTTTTAAGACATTCTCGCATTCTCGAAATTATACGCAATCTCTAAATTTTTGCCAAGTTCAGTTAATCGCGAGATAGGCGAGTCCCAGATTGCATGGGGAAACGGCAAATGTTGCGCGTGTAGTTAAAAACGATTCTTCCACATTTCGAATCGTGGTTTCATTATGCTAGACGCGCAATTAACGCCTCTCCCCGCGCCTCTCGCCGCCGACATAATGGTCGACGACCGCGTCCGTGGGTGCAGATCATTTTCGAATTACAAGGGATCGATTGGTGGGACAGCGATACAGTCGCGACATGCAAATTGTTTGTTATATTGCCGTTTATTGGTATGTTTTATCGCGCGCTACACAGAAATGGCTGCTTTCAAAACTACATTATTGTTACATGAAGTCACATTGTTAATTATTACCGAGGCTAATGGAGCGATATTAATAGACATGCGTTGTCACGGCGAGGCGGTCAATCGGACGGGAAATCGCAAATCGGGAAGAAACGTAAATCTTGCATTGATAAGTTGGATTTCTCTGCGGGACGCAAAAGAGAAAAAAAAAAGTATTACGTGACGTAATAATTGCGGCCGCGGCGAGAGAAATGGCGAGGCTAATTCAAGATTACGGATGTCCTCTTCGCGATTTTTAATTGTATTTACGGAAAGGAGCGCCAATTAACTCTCAATTGCAGCGTATTGCTTTCACATAACAAGTCGGATACACAAAAAAAACAACAAACCATGCTCTTTAATGAGATTTGATATTTATGGCACATATTCTCTCTCTCTCTCTCTCTCTCTCTCTCTCTCTCTCTCTCTCTCTCTCTCTCTCTCTCTCTCTCTCGCACAAACATAGTACGCGATTTTTATGAAATACGATATTGCGATTCACAACCGAAACATATTTTTTATCTGTGACAAAAATTCGCTGGAATGTCTATCTCGAATGAATCATCCGGAAATAACAATAACAAAAAAAAAAAGACATGCGACATGGAGAGTCAAATCGATTGGTATCGAGGACTAATACAAGTCGCTCCTTTACGCGGCCCACGGTCTTTTCACCACCCACGCTGGGAATACCCACACACATTCACGGACGTGTTAAAATTTCCATGAACGTTGAACAACGAGCGTCGCGCGTGCATCTCTTTGCGCCATCGAAACCCCCGTTTTTCAAAAACCTACGAGACTTGTGCGATATTACACGGGATGGATAGAAAACAAACGGTTTGATCAAACTGTAAACGTGAAACTGCGTAGCCTAGCATTTTATATCGCGCTGCCGACGTTACAGTCGCTATAAATAATTGCTCGATACAATTGCGCCTCAGGAAACGAGGATCACGTAAGACCTAGCTTCTCTGTTCGCTTTTCAATATTTATATTATTTATATTATTTATATCTTAGATTATATATTTCATGTACAAAGAGTCACGCTCTCGTTGATGTAATCGATTATTCAATCAACGTTATTGAACGGACCTCGATCGTTTTTTTTTTAAAAACACGCATGTTTGCAGATTTTAAATTACTTCGTATAATGCATTAAAATATTAAAACAAATGTTTGCAAATATAAACACCGAAATTATCGATTATTTCCTTACATTGCGTTCTTATGTTAAATTTATTAATTATTTCTTCACGTCAGTTTTGATACGCGAGCGTAATTGAAAGATCGAGGAGCGAGAAAAATTTTCGCGTGTTATTCTGACGTATAATAACGAGTTTCGTGATTCCACGAAATAGGGCCCGGAATTAAATTAAGTAGGTGCGATGCGATCGGTACGTGCGGCATCATCACGGTCATTGATCGGACCGTTTGACAGCCGCCATCGTACTGGCCGGAATCGCGGCGAAGTATCGGCACGTTGATTCCGGAGCAAAGGAAAAAGCGGAGTTCGCGGCACACTACATCGATCGCGGTCAGAGCGCCTTGCTGCGCCTGACATTTCCCTGGCTCAAGGGTGAAAGCATCGCGCGCGAGCGAGCGAGCTCCCTCACTGTTCATTTCGACTATCCAATCCATCATTTATAAAAAAAAACTCCGGTAAAAAGAAAAACTATAAGAATGTGAGGAAAATGAAGAGGGGAAAGGGAGACAGAAAGGAAGACAGATACGTGAGACGAAAGAATGATGGATTCTTACCTCCACCCGGCAGACCGATAGGACGCCGAGCAGTGCGGCCAACGCCAGCATCCCCTTCATCTTCTTCTTCCTCTTCCCGGCCCACCTACGATCCCACGTTCTCGTCGAGAATGTCCGCTCCGGGGATACCTCGTGAACTCTCCGTCGAAGGCTCTTGCTTTCCTCTTTCTGTCTCTTCTTTCTCTCTTCCAGCGGACGAAGGCAGCGCGACGTCTGTCGTAAACCAAGTCCGAGTCCGAAGCAAAACGGGACGGCCGACTACGTACGTCGTATACGTACGTAATGCGGTTTCGATGCGGCGCGCGCGATACACCCGTTGTGATACTACCGAGAGCGCAAACTACTGCTGCCCGCCGCTGCTGGGTGGGTCGCTCGCTCGCCAACGAAAGCAAGATGGCGGCGCGCGTCGGCCGGTACGCCGCCGTCCGCCAATCACGGCGCAGCCGCCCGCTCACCGGCGCGTTCACATGCGCGCCGCGACTAGTCGATAATGTGGCGGGAAAGCCGCGGGTTCAAACGGCGTGCCCCGCGCGCGCTGTCCGGAGTCGCGCGACTCTCTCGCGATTCGATTAGGCAATTAACGCCCGGACTGCTGCGAGGATTTCAATTAACTCGGTCGAAACCTAACCGGGAACGAAACGCTCGACGTTGCGGCCAAATAAACCGGTTTCGTGACAAACATACATCTAATTTTGATTAGACGTATGTTTGTCTCCTTTCTTTATCAACGTACGTGCTAGATTGTCTGTTTAATTTGTTCGATTCTGACGGACGGTTCATCTGTTTATATTCCGGAATGGAAGTATGTTGTAATAAACGTTATCCGTGAAAAATAATAAAGAGAATAAATTCTATAAATGTATAATTCTATAAATGTATTATTTTATAAATGTATTATTTTAATACTCGAGAAAACCCCTCGCGCGTTGAAGATGTCGGTAATGTAATGTAATATAAAATAATTCTGTATATTTTAAGCAATCGGATGATGCTTAATTGCATCAGCATGTGATATCGTCGTTATCGTTTTTCAATAAAACCAATAAACATGTCCTTAATTGAAGAATTCGATTCCGCGAAAGAATACATAGGAGAGATATGAAATGTATTAATTATATAATTTTATTCTTCAACCTCCTATCTTTCTTCTTTATTCCGATAGAATTATTTCCCCAGATTATATTTCTGAATATGGTTTCGTATTTCTTTTTTTTTTAACTGTAACATTATGAAAATATTTGAAAATTGATATTGGAAATTGATGCTGAATCCACTCATGCGGAATTAATTCTCGTGAAGTAATTTTAATATATAAATTCGCCCAGTTTATACATCAATATCTTTGATTTATTTGAACTTTGGTACTCATTACGCGACATATTGGCGCCCGGATTATCATCACAATAAATTATTCGACATTCAAGTAGCACGATGTTGCATACGTTTAATGAGTTTATTTGTGCTCCTAAATTACAGAGGCGTAAGAGGCCGCAAATGTTATTGTCAGAATTACAGAAATTTCTGAGCTCGCAGATGCCGGCGAAATATCTCCGAATAAAATTATTATCAACTTTGTTTCGTGCGTAATTAAAGCGGTTCTCAGAGTAACGTTGTTGTGTCCGCGCACTTTTCAAACTTCACGAGAATTAATAAAAGCATTTGTTTGACAGAATATTTAACGAAGTGGCTATTGCGTCTAGTAACATTTTAATAACATAATATTCATGTACATTTCAGTACAAATAAATTACACGCGCTATTTAAATTTACTCCAGAATTTTATTAAACGAGACTTTCTCGTGGATATATATATATATATATATAATGCTAATTCTCACTCATTTAAAAAAGAATATGGTTTTGTCTGCCACGACTAACGCGCTAATTTATTTACAGAAATTCTCGTGTGATTATCTTACGATTCAAGAAACGAACGACCGATCCCGATAAAAATGCGGTGCGTGACTCTCTTCGCTAGTTAAAAAGGCTCTTCGTTCTTTATGCCGCGGAATGATGAAAGAACCATACCTGTTCGATGACACTCGATGAAGAAATGAGAGTCCGCTGCGGTAAATTGGCCTTCCGTATCTATGCAAGGAATCAAAATGACTTGGCGAAGGAGGGACGACTAGATGGGAAGAAGGAGGAAGAGAACAGATGGAAGCAACGGATGACGGAAGGGAAGGATGACAACGTGGACGACAACGGCGGAGGAAACGGGAAGTGGAGGGAGGGGGAGCGTGCGGAGTGGTTGCAGTGGAGTAGAAGTTGAAATGTCTGCATCCATGGCAAAATCAACAACCTGTAGATACGAGCTACCGGCTGGCGCTATTGCGACGGCAATAAGGTAACAAAGAAATCATGTTACCGCTCTATGGAGCACCATTCGAGGAGAGTAAGAGCGACGAGGCACCCGTGCAAATATTTCCCCGTCGAGATTCCGGGATCACACGTGTGCGCGACTGCGACATCGCAGGACCCGCTTTTGAAGAAGAGGGCTCGGAATGTTTTGTTCGACACGACGGAGCCGTTCCTTCGACACGCGACAGGGAAAAGTCCTTGATTCCTGTCGCATCTTCTTAAATTCACACTTTTTCTATATACCGCCCGCGTTTGTTATCAACTAGCTAGCTCCTTAACGAAACTTTTTCTCTCATCTTCTTTCTTTGTACACAGGGAGAGATTTCTCTTGCTAAAAATGCTGTGCGTTAACGGTTCCTGACTTAAAATGACGAAATTACGAAGGCTTCAGCGAACTTAAGCTACAAGAATGATAATTGAGAAAAACATTTTGTTCTTCTGGATTTTACTTTTGTAAAATATTATCTAGCGGCTTTGGCTACTGAACTATTTAATTCCACGGGAGGGGAAATAACAAAAGGACTAGTTAAATTATAATTTTTTTACGAGAATTTTGAATTGATTATCAAATGCGTTCATATATATATGTCAATATAAAACAAATGGATTATTATAATAATAAAAAGATAAATAAATAAAAATAAATTAGAATTATTATTTTACTATTATTTTATCTAGATTCGCTGTAATAATGCATAAAGTAATACATCTTGAAATGCTCGAAAATGGCGAATTACAATGATGGCGCTCTTTTTACATTAATTGAAATTAAAATATAATTTTAACATTTCGGTCACGTCAGTTGGCTTTGAGCATTAACTAGAAGTGCATTCTGCTAAAAGGTAATTTTTTAAATATAAGCCCGGATTTTTTCACAACTTGCTTTACAAGTTAAAAATGACGTTCACCTTCTGGACAGAAATATATGTCCATTCGAAAAAATATGGTAATTCGGAGCTGAAATTTAAATCCAAATTTTAGTACGTTTTATAGCTTTTTTTATATCTCTTTTTGTATTATACATTTATATGGTTTTCATATTCTTCGCAATTACACGAACAGCCATTAATTAAATAATCACATTTGTGCGAAAAGTGGCTAACAATTACTTCATCACGACCAATCTCTTAAATTTTTAGCAAAATTTTTAGTGGTTAAATAAACATAACGTTGTTTACAGCGACCGTAACCGAAAAAAATGAGTTTATAGTCGATTCCCTCGTGCGCAACTACATGCAGTCGTTACAACACGTCGTTGGTTACGATAATTGGCTCCGCGCGTCGAAATAGTAATTTTGCCATTCGACATATCGCATTCGCAGAATTGCGTCGCGATATGCGGTACTGAAATAATACGCTAACGCGGCCGCGGGGAATCTCTCGCGTTTCAGAATCAATTACGAGCTCGCGAATTATGCTACTGTTTTATTTTCTGCGTTTTTTTTTTTCTTCTTTCTCTCTCATTTGTTATTTTACGTTGATGAAAAGTACGAGAAAGAGAGAGAGAGAGAGAGAGAGAGAGAGAGAGAGAGAGAGAGAGAAAACATGCTCTAACACCGACGATAATTATCGTCTCTCGACGATAATTATCAAGTCGTGAAGACGACCGCAGATCTTCAAAGGCTGCGATGTTTCGAAATTGCGATGTTTCTCGAAGGGGCCAAACTTCTTAATGAAAACGGGTAAGGCAGCGAAATGAGAGTAGAAAAGGAGCCGCTGCTGCCGCCACGCAAAGTAGCACATTAAGTTCCGAACCGGGTGGTCCGTTCTCGTCTCGCAACAGCGCGGCCATTTTTCAGTGATAACACACCGTGAGGGCCGTCCTTGCGATAAAATGCGACGAACAATTGCGGTATCTTCCAACGCGAACAAATGGGGCAGGTGCCATTCAGACCCGCCTCAGATAACGGGAATCCCATCGTCCCAACATCAAGAAATATTGTTACTTGTTTCTTTTATTATTCACTAATTTTCAATATTCTTGTTTATATTTTAATTACCGAACTATAATTTTATTTATTAATATCATTGAATTGAGAAAAAATATAAAAAATAATAAAAAATAACATAAATTATATGTATATTATACATACTTTAAATTTAAAATCAAACCTTTTAATTTTTTTAACGAGATCAACTTTACGGCTATATTCCTCTTATTTTATTGCGTGTAAACTATTTAAAAGTAGCGTAATGCGTAAATTAATATCCTATATAGTGAGTAATTCGATATTAATTAACACAGTTTTATTAACATGTTTCAATCATAAATAGAAACAATTCCAAGCAGACATAGACACGTCTTACAAGAAATTACAAAAGTGCAGAATTAGACAGGAGATATAAACTAAGTGAGATTGAATTCAGATATCAATTCAACAAATATATGAAAACAGTTTCTCGTTTTAACCCTGGCAATGAAATCGTGACAGATCCATGAAGTATATTTTTTCACCTCTACATAATCGAAAAATAAACCAGTGCATCGAAGTTATATAAACTTCAATATTTGGCTCAAAAAATTCGAATTGCAGAGCGAATTCACTAGACCCAAATGAAAAAAAACAATCAAATTGAAAAGCAATTTTTGTTTTCGCGTTTCATTATGATTATATCCTTCTACAATGTAACGAAAAAGCGGAAGACAAATCTGTGAGAAAGAAAAACATAATTAAAACGTAATTGTAGTATTTAAGACTAAAAATTAATATCAAAGATATATATATATGTAAGTCAAATTTTCTACGAAAAATTCGGGAAGAGAATGCTCTTGGAAAATTGAATTCTTTTGAAATTTTCGCGAGGAAATTCGCAGAATTCCTCGTCACTCGATCGCGCGATTCGCCCCGCTCGCGCGAGCGGACCGACATCAAGCGAGCCAACAACTTTTGTCTTTGGCCTTTTTCGGCAGGCACATGAAAATGCATGAGTAGGTAGCCTTGGCCCGTGTGCCTTCGCCCCTGTGTACGGGCACCGTACCCGTACCGGTTACCCTGGAAACGGTATCGATTTCAACCCTCAGCTATGCAGTAGGAAACCAGCACCAGCACCATGGGGGTCTCTTCACCCTGAGTTTCGACGAGGCGCACGGAGCCCGTTTCGACAACCCGATTACAAGGACCCTCTCTCTCTCTCTCTCTCTCTCTCTCTCTCTCTCTCTCTCTCTCTCTCTCTCTCTCTCTTTCTCTCTCTTCTTCCCTCCAGATCTCTCTACCCTCAATCGTGATGCCGCTCTTTCTCTCTTGTCCTGATCCTTCAAGGGCTTGTCCTAGGACATAGCAATGAACGCTTTTCTCCCTCCCATTCCCTCTTTCTCTCTTCCTGTTGTTAGTCCCGACCGTCTCTGTTTCACTAATTTACGAGGCCGTATGCACCTCTCGGTTTCGATTGCTCTGCCCGAAAGTTATTATTAGCGTACCGCAAACTGCAAATAGCCCCTCGATCCTCGTAGTAGATGATGGATTTGCGGATCTTCCTAATTACACGTGGATTGCATTATCGTGGTGAGAGAGTGTCGGCTCTGTGCGAGTATAATTGGAATATTCAGTTGAGATTATCGACGAACTTGCTGCGATTGTGCGCGATGATAGTGCGCAAAGTGGTAATGATGATAATTTGGAGATTTAAAGTAAACATAGTAAGTGACGAGATAGTGGCTTCTATCGATATATGATAATACAGCTCGATTGAAAAATTTTGACAGCTGAAAATTGAACGAATTATCGAAGGGGAAAAGGATGCTTGATTCTTATACAATTTAGAAATCTATACGCGGATATAAATATTCTCCTATTAAATCTATTGAAGAATAAAGAAACGTATATAAAGAAATATAAAATGTTAATTGTACAAATGTTAAAAGAAATGTTGCGACACGAATATGCGTGAATAAACGCGTTGTCGAGTACGACAAAATAAGTGATAACTCAAGGCGAATGTAATTCGCGAAATTGAGGTGTTACGAGAAACTTGGTAGTTCAAGAGAGAGAAGACCTCGAACGAGCGTCGCGACGTCGCGACGCGGTCGAGGGGATGACAATCCTAAATGCATAGAATATTTTAACACGGATGCCTCGAGCTTAACGAAAAATATTTCAATCCGTTTAATCCGTCCGGTGGACATCGTTTATTTCTTCCAACATTACTTCCCTCGACGGACAAGCCTGAAATAAAATTTCTGTTAAAACGAAGCCCACCCGAAAATCGTAGCACGAAGTTTCGTGATCCGTCCTAAGTCCCTGAAATTAAATTAGCAAAATATCACGGTAATTAAGTCTAGTGGAAAATTTTTCATTAAGGAAAAATCTACTTGAAAACTCTCAGAGAGACTTCGTTTGTAAAATATTACCTTGCAATTCTAGGACATCGTCATATATTGCGAAAGAAAAGAAGGTATCCACTGTAAATTCCTCAATGGTCTCGAAATGTTTTGAGAATATTTGTCCAAAAAGATTCTTAGTTAACAACTGTGTCACGCGTATATCGTCAAAGGCGAAGGATTAACGATTGCGTAATATAATTTTATCTCTAACATAAACAAGATCACATCCGTGTTGAGAACAACGTTCCGTCAATCAATCGTACTTTTTATACGTTCCGTATCTCTCAAAGAACATGAAATAAAAACCCATAAAATGCACATTTTAACTTGCACCCATTAAAGCCTGCGCTATAAAATAAAGTACTCATTTGATACCGCATTATCGGTCGTGTTACTGTCCTGATGAATAAAACGCCAGTCCGAGAAAGCGTACAAAGTGTCATCATTAAATAATATCTTTTACATGTAAAAAGAGATATGAGCATATGTATTTCGTTTAACGTATAACATTTTCAGTAGGTTCTAACGCGTTAAAATAACGTGGATGTAAATATAAATAAATAACATCAAGCTCATACGTGGAATAAAATTTTGGAGTGAAGGGGAAAATAATTCAATGACATACATCGATATACCTGTAAATTATATATTAAAAATTACTGTATTTGTAATTTGTAATATTCACATCGCTTTATGTTACACCTGAATACTTAGATATATGATTATTCCTCATTCAGTGTTAATAATATCGATAACGAAATTAGATAAAATCTGGAATGATCATACTATTCGCGCGTGACATATGAACATTAACTCTCAGAATACTGTGCATTATTAATAGAGAGTGAGCAAAATTACAATAGTGGCGTGCTAGTACATTGGCTACAATGCTGTCGACAATTTTCATTGTTCGTCCTTTTCTTCTTCAACCTCGTATAGACCGCAAACTTTGTTGGCCGGTACAGCTTTATCTGAAACAACGTCATATTACATTCGAGCTCTTTGTTACGAAAGTGGCACACAAGTCAAATGCGGGCAATATAAATCTAATACTTTTCTATCGATTCTATTTTTTAATTCAACTCGACTAACAATTGCAGCGCGCATAACGTATAAATCATTACTCCTGTATACAACAATTATTTTTCATTATACTAAAATAATTAATTTTGATGGTGTATTGTTCTATTAGTATTATTTCAACACAAATTTCAAAATTTGCAACAAGCCATCCACGATAAAAGGCTCATTTATTCTACATGAAACAGGATGCAAACCAGCAGTTTCATCGATTTCCTTTCGCTTTACCGGCAGGATGTGTATGAACGGCGTTTCTGTTCACGTTTTAATATTTAAACACGCCGCGAGAAGAGTTATGCGAAGGCGACAAGGTGGCTGCAAATATTCCTTCGGGTGAAATATCTATATATCAATCCCGCTTTAATTTAGGATCACATTGCGCGAGAATCAAGTCAAAAGAAAAAATAAAAATAAAAAAAGAAATTTGATTAAGAGTAATTCAATATCAATGAAATCAAATTCTTTCTGATATCGAACATTGGAAATTCAAAAGCCTTACAAAACGGATTCGTGCAAATCCTTTTTTAATTCACTCATCTTCTGTAAGAGACTCTTTTTATCATTTCCTTCTCAGCGTCAATCGCATAACTGTCAGTGAACTTTTTCGCTTAGCCTGCGCTTTGCGTCACTTCACATTTCATTCAATCGATTCTCAAGCCGGAAAAAAGTTATGCGTTCGCCATTTCCGCAAAATTTGCGCGGAATTCGAGAGTTTTCACTTTTTACTCGTAAGAAAAAGCTACGTGAGTCAAGCGGCTCGTTCGATCGACGTTGATCCCTTCTCGCGGATTCAGCATTCGCTTCCCGGACTGTATCTAAAATGACGTCATAACGCCCCGAAGAGGGGCTATTAGCTTATCAGCAGATCGAACTGATAGCGGCAGAGTGCGCGCAACCCCAAAAATGGCATGCGAATCCCGATGGGACTCGTGCAACCGCCCGGCTCCTTGAGAGAACCATTTTGATAACACCCCTGTAGATAGCACAACAGCCTTGTTCCATCGATACATTAATTATTTCTGATCACTATCAAGGACGTTGTACCGCCTGAGCCTATGTGATACCACGAGCTAAGATCCAGAATTTACAATGCGAAGTAAATTTGCGCTGTTTTAAAGCAAAAGCTTTAAAACAAAAATTTACTCACAACAATGAAACACGCACTCTAACTTAACAAACTAATTTTTAATATTAATTATATTAGGTTTCTCGATGTAAATTTTTCATTAACATTAATTGTTGTATAGAATTGGTGATAAAAAAAAAGTCGCATAAAATAAGTTAAACGTTTAGCTTACCGATCATCTTGGGATAAGGCAGGTTAAGGTTGTTCATAATGTCGATGAACTCCTTCAGCGACTTGGACAATCTGGGATTAAGGGCTTTCTCCTCTGCCACGGTGGTGACGGTCCTGCCGTTATAATCGTGTGCGGGGTATAGCCGGTAATTTCGCGGTAGCGTGAAGATCTTCTCGTGAACGGATTTGTACAATGTTGCAGCGGATCCGCCCTGCGCACAGGTAATGGCACAGGTAATTCGTGCGGAAGGTAAGTATGTCATAAAGCTATGAGACTTGTAATACAACGATAACTGGGAGCAGGAGGCGCGACCGAGCGTGATTAACAAGTGAAAATAAAAGCCGGCGTGATTTCGTATTAATTTGATCGCTGAAAAGTACGAATGATTAATCGCAATAAATTTTTAATAAACGCACAGAGAGAGAGAGAGAGAGAGAGAGAGAATTTTCTCGCGTGTTTATTAAACTCATTTATTGGTACTCGACAGAATTAAATCACCGTGTCGGTGTCCATTAGTTACTGACGCGGCAGTAAAGCGAAATTTAAAGCGAAGTTTGAAGCACGCCATCGGATAAAAATAATGATTCCATTCGTTCTCCTGTGTTAAAATGTCATTTAACCGAGCTTTCCAGGGAAGAAAAGGTCGCGGCACGTTCATAAAATGCACCAACGCGCGGTCGAACACGATGACGGACGGCTATTCATCACGCGAGAGTTGCGGAGAAGAAGTCTTTCATATTTCCGATGATATATCGACGTTTATTTGTATTACATGCGACACGTAGAGAAAATGTTATTGCGCGTGGCCGTCGAATGTTTCGACGAGAATTTAGGATGCTGCCGCGTCGTCGTCCGTGTCTGTTCCAGGTCGGCATCGATTAGTTATGACATTCCAAATAAACGCCATTTATTGACATTCAACAATTACATCGGCGACAAGTCACGAAATGGTATACTTCCGGTTTGGGAAAAAGAACCGCTCGTTTTTTCATTAAGCGATGATGCACCGAAAGAGATGCGCAATGGCAACTTACTGATTGAAATTAATACTTGGGTCAATGAACTCGCGACTGCAGGTCGATCAATCTAGGGAGATTTTCATGAGTCACGTGCAATCTGTCATCTACACGGTGTGCTCAAAATTGTCATATACGTGGGAATTTTACAAGCCTTTGTTGGCAAATTTTGATGTCGTTCCTTTGAAAGAAAAATTGTTTATTTTCAGTTTTTTTTTTTTTTTAATTCAACGTTGCAAATCTATAATTAAAGCTCAAGTTGCAAAAGGGGGTTTGTTACAATATAAAATTAAATAATACAAAATTAAATATATATTATGCATAGAAAGTATTCTATCATCTTCTTCATACACTCATATTAAGAAAGAAAATCTTTAAATTAAAAAAAAAAATCTAATCCAATTAATTTCATCATTTGTATACTCTGGCCTTAAAGTGTTAGTTAAAAATTGCGGACAAAACAAGAGCACGATAACGTACAATATTAACTGTGTGAAGGAGATTGCATACTCTCCGCAGAAAAGCGTGAGTGCGGTTTTCTAACTTTACGAGGAAACTTCGCGGGACCTGTTCTCGCCGCACATTTAACGTTGAACATGGTCGCCTAATTGTAAATTTCGTTTGTTGGACAGGTTTTATTTACAGTTAGATTTTCAAATTAAATCAGTCGTCGAGCGGAATAGCATAATTTAATAACGATAAATCTATTTACATTTTAGAAAAACGTGATGTTCAATTTTCTTACATGTGGAACGTAAAGCTCCAGATTTTTCTCCTCTCTTCGCGATTTTTCTCTCTACAGTCGGCGAAGATATCGCAAAAAAGTAAAAAAACGGACTTTACGTTTAAATGTTATCACAGATATTCCCGCTCTTCAGAACGAGGAAATATGACACCGTTGTTCCATTTAACAACACATCGAAGGTACGATGACGGGATCACGTGCGGTAAGCACGCGCGTCCGCGAAGATAGTTTTCCGGACGAGTTTCCCGACCAGGCTTACCTGAAAATCAGTTCTGCCGCATCCCCGTATCAAGAGTGCATCACCCGTGAACGCGATTGCCTGCTCATCGCAAACATACGTGACGCAACCTGCACAGATGGAATATTTATGATATCGTGCTTCACTTCACCCGTCCGCCATCCGGCAAGTATCGCGTCGCTTTTTTTCGGATCAAATATATATTTATCTCTTCGCGGCGATTCGCTACGTAATCGTCCGGGACGATAAATTAAGTCCGGCTCATTTATCCTATTTGCGATATTCAGCGGAAAAAATGGAAGGAAAAAAAAAAGAAAGGAATTACAAACAGATATATTACGTCCGCTCGAAAAATATCAGCTTGCGGCAAAATAATCCTATCGTTCTCCATAGAGAACTTGATTCCTATTCCCGTAAAGTATAAAAAGCGATGTGGAAAATCAAGTGAAGTAATTGGTTTATTAAATATATGTAATGACAGAATTACGGGAGATATATTTTTTTTAACGAATTTACAAAAACCAAATTGATGATGATAAATTTCATAAAAAATATAACGCGTTATTCTAACTAAATTCCAATGCAGTTTATATTCTCTATGCGGAAACATGTTTGCTTTACAAAATATTTATTGGTTTCCCTTTCTCGCAAAATATATACGGTACATTTATCATAAAAGGACTGAAGTACCTAGGAATTTAATCAGCATCGTTCGAGTTTTACGGGGAATGGAGCTGGTATCGAATATCTAACCCACAGATATTTAATGCATGTTATTCGCGTATTCGGTACGAAAAATCGAGCCTATCGAGCGAGTCCGATATCGAGATAGCTTAGTAGATGCTTTCAGGATTTTTCTCGGACAAACGATTGAGTCGTGACAAGCAGCGAATTCGGCACGATCGATAAGAATGGCCGTATTTTTTTTTCTCCATTTCGCCGTGCAAACTCCAGTATGCATATATATATATATATATATATATATATATATATATATATATATATTCTAGAGTTACCGAATACCGTATTAGAATTTTAAGGTCAAACTGAAAAAAGAAAGCTATTTATTTAGCCGCTAAAAATTAATAAATAAAAATAGTTGCTGAACTATAGATAGAAAGTTGAAAGAAACTTTTACAAGTTTGTTATATTTTCGTATTAGATATAAATAAAAGATATAACAAAATATTCTTTCGATTTAATTTCAAGTAAAAATTATTTTAACAAGTAATTAAAAATTAAAAATAATTTAATAACAAAAACTCAACTGAAGATTAATTACAAAATTTTACAACTCAATAGACAGAATAATATTCCATCAAGTCTCTTTACTAAAGTTTAATGAAAAAATTTTATGTAATCGAGAAGCTTGAAGTTTCTAGTAGTAGTATCATTTCCGAGTCCGACACCCTATATAAGAGAACCTCGATCCGAGAGTAACTCTCTCAATGTTAGAAAAGGATATCAATGTCCAAGAACACGTGCGTTGAAAAAAGTACAGAAAATTGCAGTTGTGATATATTCTGGATAGAGAACAGCTCAAGTTAATCACTCCAGGGACTCTATTTCACACGCAACACGTGTAAAATTCAAAACACGATGCAGCACATGCTCTTCTTCTAAAGATGATGAAAAAGAAGGAAGAGAAATATAAGAGAATAGACAAAGCCGAGACACTGAGATAAAATTTTAATCATTTAAAAAAAAAATGTTTGAAATGCATATTATTATATTTATATCGTTATATAAAAAAAAATGTAAATATAAAATTCGGTATTCTAATATATGCAAAATATTAAAGATAAAACAAAATTTGGTTTTATCAATTGCTATCAATATTTGATATTACGACATAACGTCTTTCAAAGTTTAAAATTAAAAACATAAATTTTTCATATTCTCTTTCTTTCTTTTCGTCTTCAATAAGTAATCTGCATATTAGAAATTATTGAATCTTCGTTCTTAACTATTCACGCACATAAATACGTCTTCTCAACAGAAGTAGCAGTCGATCAGATCGATCTCATGTTCGAGACAGACGGGCATTATATCTTTTTAATTCACGTGTAAAATAACGCCGTCTCTCACTACCCTCGCAAGTTATTTCGCCACTTTTCTCGGCACTTCAATTAATAAAATAATAGAACGAGCGAAATGCATTTCGATATCGGAGAGATATGCAGATATATGTATATTCTGTAACTTTTCTGCGACATTGTAGCCCTGAAACTTTTGCTACGCTGCTCGAAAATCGTATTTTATATTCATCGCGAGCGCATTAAAAATCACGTTAAACCGGATTACCGAATGCGTCACAAAGATTTACAAAATACGAGGGTTGTGCGCCAGCGCTTCGTGTCGAAGAGAAAAGCTTAAAAAGGAATAAACATGGAAGATGAAATAACTTTTTCCAAGTAAAGCTTAAACCGAGACTCAAACTCGCCTCATTACTAAGAATAAATGTTAAAAAAAATAAAATTCTCGAAAACGATAAAGATAAGGAAAAGGAAAAATACAAACGTTCATTTTTCACTCGTAGACTCAACAAGACAATATATCATATACGTATATTGTAACGCGAAATAGCTCACAGAACATGTCGAGAAAACGTTGAAATCCACGTATGTATCAAATATGATACACTATGCACTTAGCCCCTTATAGGGCAGCGTTGTGCTCTATTTTACCACTCCATGTAGCTGACACATAGGCGATGGTAGGATGCTAGCTAAATGGACAGTGGTATAATATTTTACCGCTTGAAAAAAAAAAAAAAAGAATAACCAGAAACAAAAGCTACGTTCCCAACGAAAAATCGCTTTATATATTTTTCTAGTATAATTTTAATCAAGCATATTGATTTTTCAAGTTTTATTCTTGATTTCCTCTACTTAAAAGATTAATAAATTTCAAAGTAGAGTAGTATAAAATATCATGGAAATAATTAAACGTCATCTAACGAATAACACGTTAAATAAAAACATTTAAATTATAAATGCTGAGACGAACAAGTAATAAAACAGAAGATATAATTTAAAAATTGCTATTCTTAAAAATCTTTTGAATGTTAAACAAGTCTATAAACACTAGCAATTATCAGATTTGTTTTGTGTAATTCTTAATGTAAGTTTAGTTTACTTCAACAGATATCGATTCATCCGAAAATTCTCCGAATACTCTCTGCACAAGTTTCTCCGAACTACATTCGGCCAACAAAGCCGAATCTGAGGGGGGGGGAAGATAGAGAGGGAGTGTCTGGTCTAACCTTCGGTATGACCCGGGGTAGGCAGCACTTTCAGTTGATGTCTGCCAAATTGAACTTGATCGTACGGCTCCAGGAGTACGTCCGCCTCGGCACCACTGCTGCGTGATATCATGGACTTGCAGCCGGGCAACAGGGACTTCAGTCGGCCCGTTCCGGTAATGTGATCCGCGTGCATGTGCGTGTTCACTGCAACAAACGGGAAAGATTGCCCGATGAAGCGAAGCTGCTAGTCATTGTTACTAGTAAATGCATAATCGATAAACGCGACCGAGTCTGTGCGACCGATCGCGCCGCTGTATCATGTAATTCCGTAAATGCATTACAGGGATGCCGCCCTGGAATTAAGAAAAACGACATTTACGTCCGTAGGTGCGCAGATGCGAGTAGTTACAAAATTATTTTACACACATTTAAAAAATTTTTTTATACGAGGAATCTCAAACTTGTGAATCTCTCAAACAAACCTAACGATAAAATATGTCCTGCGAAATGGAAGAAAAAATTTTTTAGAAAATAATCTAATGCCGACAGTCATAAAGTTCGTGCTCCAACGTGCTTGATTAAATAATTTGAAATTAATGTCGGAAGTTTTATCTTGTATGACGCTTTTAAAGTATCCACAAACGCTCGTGAATACAATTTAGCTTTAATAGATAATTAAATTATGTTAAATCTATTAATCTAATTAGCATCACCGCTCTCTTTGTATGACTGTTGCGGATAATACGCATAGTTTTACGGGAGTAGAACGGCATTAATAGCGTTTGCATTATCGGAAAACAGACAGAAGTGCATTATGGAAATGTCTGTTTGTTCGGGACAGAATTGGCACACGCAGAGTTTCGCATAAACAAGTGCATACGTTCCACTTAACCAAAACGATCCCTCACAAAAACTACTTTGCGGTATGATAACGCAATAAGATATAATAATTCTATCAACCCTTTTACATCCTAATATACAACATATATAAACTTTGTTCCTTCTTTGAAATCCCTTCGCCATTAAAAGAACTACCACCTACGCGGATGTAGATTTTTGCTAAAATTTATAACAATTTTTAAAAATTAAAATGTTTAAAAAAAGGAACACTAGAAATGGCTCTACGTTAAAGAAGTTATATAGCTTATAATGTTTAATTTCAAAAGTATATAAAAATATTTTTCTAATAACTATATTTCACGTTTCACTACTTCAAGTTTCTTACCCCAAAATTATTTTTTTAACTTTTTTTTTCCTATTATTATGTTAAATAATAATAAAGCAAACGTTTCCGCAAGCATATTCGAATTGGCATATTTCGAATGTCCGTACCGTTGATTAGTCAGACGAGAGATACTTTACAATCGAGGGTTGAACTTAATTAATTTCCATGCAGATCCGCCTTCGCGTGCGATAAGCACGATTTGTTGAAGTAACACGCTCTCGTCGCGGTATATTCGAAAATTATACAGCGGCTGGGAAATCGAATCGACTCGTGCCCAAAGTCGAAGTTCTTTATCGAAATTGGCGAAGTTTCGACGATATGCCCAGGCGCACTCTCAACGGGCTTTATGGTCCACGGGCGTGTTAACCCGCGGGACAATGGCGAAACTATGCGGGGCCCACGAGCCCATCCTTAGCGGCGGTGGGATTGCATGCTAATTCATTACGAAGTTCGGCAAATATTGGTCGGTTAGTAGGATAGTTCGCGATATAACTCTGCGACCTCGGCTCGTAAATCACGGCGCGGGGCATCGCGTAATTGCCGACAAGTACATTTCCGACGATATCGAGTAACGTCGCCGGTAAGATAATACGTTTTGTTGTTAATTAGAGTACGTAATTAATTAGTTATCGATTCGAGCGTTTTACAAACGAAATACGTCATTATATATTAGGTTTCTGCCTCACCTGATCTATACCAGAATGATTAATTTCGTGAAAAACATTAATGTGTATGTTAAATGGTGTCGTCCAATAATCACATATCGTATTTAAATATAACGTGACCTCTATCGACTTTAATCGGGCAATATTTCTAAACGTTCAAGTCACATCAAATTTTGTAAAATGAAAAAAAAAAAAAACCGTAGGAAATTGGAAAAATTCTATTACATGTAGAAGTAGCTACCGATATTGATTCCGCGAGTTATAAAAGCTAAAAGAGCAATAAACGTCAATATGTAAAGCTACGTCCGGTAAATAATTTTCAGAAAGTTCTCCAAAATTTTATATATGTAACTACATATAACTACAAATGCAGGCAACGCTTTCGAGTTTGAAACGACATCTCTTGCACATTAATCTAATATATTCTTCTAATATAATTTTTTTTTTCTCAAAAATAGTATATGCATTATATATTCTCTAAAAATTGTATCATTTCAATCTTGAATAAAGTGATATTTTCATGATAATCTTACGATTTTCCACTTAAATATATATTTCTCTAAAATTACACGTGAGATGATTGACATAAATAGATATTACTTAATGGGTTCAACGATAGATTCATATATTTGGCGCATGAAAAGTTTCAAAAGATGAAGTAAACAACCATAATAATGATTGTTGACGTGATACTATTTCAACACGCTACTGTTCCCCAAAATATTCGAAATTGCTATCAAAATATACGACATAGGTAAACTTCACGTGCAATCCACCTGAAGTAACATGCAGAGTACACAATCCTACTAAATAATATCGACTGATACGAAAAATTGCGTGGCATTTTCGACGCGTCTCTCTCACGCGTTGATTTTCCGCTATTTTTCGCAAACCGCGAATATTTACGCACGAGATAATGATCCACGCTCGGTTGACAACTTACGAGCGTATTTTAACATTAATCCTAGTTCCTCGATAATTTTTTGGTCACGTTCGGCCCATTCGATGACTGGATCGATTAAAATCGCTTCCTTATCGTTGATATCAGCCAGCAGATATGTATACGTACTGGATATTGGATCGAAGAACTGAAAAAAATATATAATCATTTATTATTTTTTTAGTAATATTATATGTAATGTTATGTGTAATATTATATGTAAGATTTTATTGTCAGATAGATATAACATATTATTATTTGATAATATAAATAAATATTATTAATCATATTAATCTCGTAACTATTTTATCTCTATATTTATGTTATAAATAAAATTAATTAAATATCTGTGCGTTAAGTGATTAAAATAGAAGTAAACGTAATAAAAATAACAAGATTGTTCAAATCTTTTTATAATACATAATGTAATACGTAACAATAAATTCGCAGGGATTATACAAGTTCATACTTTTTTTAAATAATATTTACGCGTATTTCGACTCTAAACGGATCAACTAAAAATATAACAGGTAAGATAATCAATTAAAGACGAACAAATGCATTTCATAACGTTGCATTTAACAACGATATATATTTTGAATCCTATCTCATGTTTAATTGCTCCGACCTCTCATTCGTATGTAACATGCAGGAGGCAAAAGGATAGCAGAAAATATAATTCTTTGAAAATATACGAAGCTGCGTAAAACCATTTTCACCAAATGCAAACAAAAAATAAAATATTTGTAACGCGCAGCATTCACTGATCCTGTCCAGTACTGACCCGTTTTTAGGGATAATTCGGACGTGTAATAATTTGTTTTTAGTTAGATTTTATTTGCGTTTTCATTCTATTCTAGCTCGAAACACATAGCAAAAACGAGACACGCTTTGCTTTGAGCATAAATTCAAATATTAACAAAAATGTATCAGCAAAATGTTTTTTATTGTATCGTAATCTCTTTGTTAAATCGATATGATCGTTTGTAGATATTCATACTCGTAACACATTTTGAACTTGCGCATATGATTTAATTTTATATATAATTTCAAAATGGCCCCTGCATTTGTTGGAATTTATCACTTCAACGCTGCATTTTATTGCAATATAATCTTGTTGTACTACACAGAAGCTTACAAAGGTAAAAGTCATAAAAACAATGGCGAGTATTTCGCATTCCATACGTCAAGATGAACCCAAAACAGATTACTTTCCGACCGGTAAATCAAATTTCCGTTCGAACCATTTCAAATGTCTGTTGAAATTGTAAACGGAAAAAACTCTATGAAAAAAAAACACGTATTCAGTTACGGTTGGCCAGTACAAAGTATTATAGAAAACGACGCAGATTAAAGAACAAACTGCGTCAAAACCGTCGTGCAACATCAAATTAAAAAAAAAAAAAATCGAAGCTTATTGAAATTATCAAAACAAATCGTTTGTACTGTACACTGAATAGGGAACCTAACAAACTTTTTAATTAACGAAATCCTTTGACAATTTGTTGTAAAAAAAAATTTGTTTCTGAATTCTGTAAATTCTTGTAAAAAATCTGCTCTTGATATATCTCGGTTGGCTTGAGATATATCGCTATATGTATGCACTTTCTACACCACAGTTTTTGCAATCCAATTTTTAAATTCCGGTTCAATGTATTCAAGATTACTCCAAATGTCCTCTCGAATGTAAACACGAATACCAGTGTTCTTCCTGACCGCACTTTTCTACATTTTCCTACAATCCTTTCTTTTATCCTCAAAATCCTGGATACGGAGTTGCTATGTTTTATATGCAGCAAACGTACGTAAAAGAAATAGAACTTAGATATCTTTTCTATACCTTACATTTTCTTTTTCTTTTACATATTTCCAAAGATCGAATATATATTCATTTTATTCAAAATGCAGTTTAAAAGACCGAATCTTCAATCTGCTCTTTCGAAGTGCACTTTTTTATATTTTCTTATTTCTCATATTTTTTCTTTTCTCTTCCATTTTCAAAATCTTAATCTTGTACAAAGACAGAAAAATTATTAAACAATTTATCAAACAGCTATTTATTTAACAATTTTTATTTTTCTTAATTCACATCACTTCCCGGAACAATATTCAAAGATTAAAATAAAAAAAATTGGAATATATTTAACAGATTAAAAATTAGATTGAAAAGAGAGAAAAGAATCAAATATAAAAATATTATTTTTAATTTAATGTATAATTATTTTTGTATATTCAAGATGAGCAAATTCGATAAATATCATCACTGATTAAGTTTTAAATAATATCTATTTTTATATCTGAAAATTTGATTTACTATTTGAATTAATTCCTAGATCGTATTTAAAATTATTTTAAATATAAGATCGGATTGTGAATATATGTGACTTTCGTCATATGTTTCTGCATTTAAAACTAAAGACGGCTTTGACAAAGTAAAATTTCTATGTTATATATAGTTTATTATTTATAATATTATTTTTTTCATATATTATATATTTGACAAAACAAATATAATTATTTATTATTTATTATTTGATATGAAGCATATGAAAACAATTTTACTTACAGAAATTTTACTTTGTCAAAGCCGCCTTTAGTTTTAAATGCGGAAACATACGACGAAAGTCACATATATTCACAATCCGATCTTATATTTAAAATAATTTTTTTAATACGATCTCGGAATATTAATTCAAATAGTAAATCAAATTTTCAGATTTGATTTGAAAAACAGATGATCCTTCTTGATGATCCTGAATATCAGATCGGATTGTACGCGAATTATACCGCTATGAAAAGATCAGTCGCACATGTCATTGCCGCTGCCGTCAGATGACGTTGGCGACCGCCACAGCAGCTGTCCTTCGCGCGAACATTACCTGACGAAACAGAAAATCCCTTGAGAAGGGCACGCGTTCCGTTAGGACGTCAGCCATGGTATGTTTCGCGTGCGTTCCGTTTCCCTGTCGGATTATCAGCGATGCTGCTCGGCAAAGATTGCGAATCATTGCCGGATCCGTTTATAAAGAATTATCACACCTTGTTTCGTCACGCGGCGACGCGTAAGACTACTACTGGCGACAAGCGTGACAACACGCCGCCAATTTCTTCAATTCATAGCATCGTGTCGCAACATTGCGTAATGTTCGCAATTATCTTCTGCCATCTCATTTTCAAAGCTAGATTACGCATTAATCATGAAAGATTGCTGTTTGTTAGAGATAGTCTCTATCAATGAGCTTGAAGTAAATTGCATGGCCATTATCGAACGATAAGCTTATCGTATAGGCATGCCATTTCGAGATAAGGTCGCCCATCTTGGAAAGCATGACATAATCCTGGTCGTTCCTCTGCGCGCCATCTTGATCGCCTCTTCCGGTTGACATTTGTTAGCGCTCCGCAGACACAATTGGTCCGATAGATTTTTAGGAAATGTATGCGTCAATTCTAAGCAAATGTATAAATAAATCGTAAAATCGTAAAACCGTATCTTATGAAGCTATCGTAAGAAATTCAATTATAGATTTACGTAAACTGCTATTCTATACTAGCACCCATACCATACATCCTTATATATGTCCATAATTACGATAAATGAATAATTTTAGGTTGTATATTGAATTGAAAAAATCTCTTATATGTCTTAATATACGCATGTAGTTCCTAAAATATAGGTTATAACAGGATTAAGTTATAAGGATATTAACAGTTAAAATATATTTTCTGTATTACCTATTATATTCTTTAATTATATATGTATATATATTTATTATATATGATACATATATAATAAATATATATATATATATATAATAATAATGAGAAATAATGTTAAATTTACGAACTTTGATGCTTATAATTTTATACAATAACGTTACAGATAGCTTCTTGCTGTAAGATTTATGAGAAATCGATATAGATATTTACGAACAATCGTATATGTTATGGTACGCATAAAATTACAATTCCACTCGTAAGTTCTTACAAAAACAAATTACGAGCTTTACGATTCTGCTTCAGAATCAATCCATTAGTCGGTTTCAGAAAATAAAATATAATTTATATAAAGAATTGTGTAATCAATTTTAATTTTAATTAGCACAATTTTTATGTTACATTTGATCATGTGACACGTATATACATATTATTTCAATATTTGACTATCTTATTAACATTTTTTTTTAACGTCGTCCATAACACTAAATCGTGTTTTGACACAAATGATTTTTATAATCTTTCTCAAAAAATAAATCCAAAATGTAAAATAATCTGAATCTTGCATATGTCATAATATTTAAAATAAAACATTCATTATTCTTACTGTTTTGTATATTGGATTTATTATTTAACATTATTTTTATTAAAATAACTTATTAAAATTAAAATTAATTGTTCTTTTTTTTTATAATCATCATTTAATTGAAAGAACAATATAGTAAACATTTCAGGTAAATTGGATTATACTTTTAGATTTGTTACGAGATAGAGGATATTTCTTTAAATCTAGATGAAAGTTTTGAATGATTTTTAGTAATATATACATATATATTTTTTTAGATAATCGAAAATATAAATTGCTTTTTCGATAATCGAAATATATATATATCATATATTTTAGTAATGAAAAAATATTGTGGATAAAAAATGTCCAATATAGACATGAATATTTTCAAATAAATTATATTTTATTAAATTTCTCGTCTATTATACGAAAGCAAAAAAATTTATATATATTTAAATATTTATCTTAAATATATCCTTCCATTTATATGATTATTTCTAAATTATAATTTTCAATCTTTTTTATAGCATTATTTTAGTAAAACTAATAAATAAATATACATTTATTAAAAATTAAATGTCACGATTTTTTCTAAGCGCAATCACACTTTTGTAGAATAATTATAGCATTGATTAAATTAAATTACTTGAAAAATTGAACTTTTCATTTATTTAATTTTTGATTGTTATTTACAATACGGTAAATTGCTTTTATCTCGATTCCATAATATTTTTAAACATTTCGAAATTACGATATCGCGAAGCAATTGTTTTTGAATTTTCCGCCTGTAACGTCATGTTATGATCACCATTTTATAATTCTAGCCGTTCTCCTGCCACTTCGGATTTGCTCTTTCCGGCTTGCTCTCTCGCAAAGGTGCGTAGTGTTGATGATTCTGTAACAATTTAAGTAAAATTATATTTTGTTTTAATAAACAAATACAATAACTTATAAATAGAAATGAACGTTAATTTTGCAGTTTCTATGATCTCCGATTATTGAATTTGAAGATGTGTTCTAGTGTTATGTTAACTTCACCCATGTCGCGTGTGTACATGCGTATTTTTGCATGTGTTAACTATTTTATCGAAATAAACTTTTCTTTCAGATGCCATCTGTAACGTTAAAGGACGTTGATCAGCAAAAATTCGTGAAGGCCTTTGCAGCCTTCCTTAAAAAGTAAGTAAGAAATTAAGTTATTTAAGGTTAACATAACCTAACTACTCTCGTACATATGCAATATTCAGAATACATATTAAATATTTCTTGATATTTTTATCTGTTATTTAATATTATTTTTTGCAATTTTATCCTTGAAAGGATCGTTACATTGCTCTATATTTTTAAAAATAATATATAATCTTATATCTCATAACTGAGATATATAACTGTTACATCTTGTTATACTTTGTAATTTGATATCATATTTTGTAACATTCTAGAACTGGCAAGATGCGTGTGCCAGAATGGGTAGATATTGTGAAGACAGCAAAATTCAAAGAACTGGCTCCTTATGATCCTGATTGGTATTATATCAGATGTGCTGCTCTGGTGCGTCACATCTACATTCGTAGTCCAATTGGAGTCGGTGCTGTCACCAAGATCTTTGGTGGACGTAAACGTAATGGCACTCATCCTAGCCACTTCTGCCGATCGGCAGGTGGTGTTGCACGAAAGGCACTCCAAAGCTTGGAACAGCTGAAGCTAATCGAAAAGGCACCTGTTGGTGGACGCAAATTGACCAGCCAAGGACGCAGAGATTTGGATCGAATTGCCGCGCAAGTTAAGGCTAAAAGCAAAAAACAGCTTAAACTTCAAGAAGTTGTAATGTAATTTTATGTTTCTATAATAAAATACATTTAAATACTTAAATTTTGTTTTGTGGGTTCTGTTTATCCTGCAATATAGTTTTACTGCTGTGATTAAATTTATTGAATAGTATTTAAGAATCAGAAGTTATAGTAAATTTATATTATTGTCATTATTGTTTGTGTTTCAATCAAATTTATAACAATCATATTTATAATATTTAATGATGCAACTGAAAATATATTGAAAAGCACACAAATACAGTATTATTATATTTCTTGTGAAGATATGTTTCTATAACAAACTTATAATAATTTAGTAAATATCTGAAAGAAAAAGATTTGTCTATCGATCTAAGATACGATTCCCTTTTATATTTCTGCATTTACATAAGAACATTGATGAAATATTAAAGATTGTTAACTCTAAATATGAAATTTTCATTAGAGTAATTGAAGAGTAATTAAAGAGTATCAATTATTGATACAAATTTTTTATTGTTTATATAAATATTTGAATAGTTATTAAATTCATGATTTTTATCATATGAAAACTTTGCAAAATATACACTTTATAATTATACTTCAGTGTACACTTGTGAAGTATATTATACTTATAACATAGTATGTACTTTTTACATAATATGTAAAAATATCTAGAAGAACGGCAATTTATAGTTATATATACGGCTGAATCTTCTTTTTAATTCATTTTTTTTTAATTTATATATTTCTAAGACACTTTTTAGTGTTAAGACACTTACTAGTTAATGTTTATATCATATAATATGGCATAAATGTTTATATCATATATATGTAGTTTAAGATTTTTTTTCTTATAGTTATTGTTTTTATGGATAATTAGACATGAATGGTAACTTTAAAAATACAGTTTTAAATAAAATTAAATATCAAGTCAAGTTGTATATAAATATATATTTAAGATACATTAGAATAATAATAAATTATAAAATTAATATGATTGTTTAAATTTTAACATTCGCGCAAGCTTCTATAAGATTCAGATTCTATAAGCTTTTATAAGATCAATCAGTATTTTGTCAATGATAATATGTTATATTTTAAAATCGCGATTCGAAGCATTCGTTTGATCTCTTCAATTCCCCGCTTCTCTCGTTTCGCGAATCGCCGTCGCCGTCGCCGTCATCGCCGCAGATTATCGACCGTTCTAAACACGCCTTGTTTCATGGCGGATACGACCGGGCTGATCGCGCGCGCGCGTCGGCAGCGCCGCCTCAGTGGAACTTTGGCCGCAGTCGCGAGTGTTTCGGCGGTACTCGGCACCGACCGAGGCGGTTAGGTGCGCGATTAGGTGCGAGATCGGAGTGCGAAGGAGCAACCGCAGACGCAGCTGCGTACGCGCGCGCGCGTACCGGTCGGTGTGTTTTTTTATACATATGTGTTCGTGTACGTAGGTCCGTCCGTTCGCCGCGGTGGTGTGCATGCGCGCATGTACGTATGCGTGGTGATTCGCGCTCTTCGCCGACGAAGAGAGCGAGCTGTCCCTGTTGCTGCTGCTGGCTAGCTGCTGTTGCTGCTATGCGTCCCTGCGACGGCTGGCGGCTCATCGTGACTATGTCGCGAAAATAATCGCGCCGGTCCTTCTCGCGAGTGTCTCTCTTTCTCTCTCTCTCTCTCTCTCTCTCTCTCCCCCTCTCTGCGCGATACGAAGAGAGGTGGTGGCCACTGGACACGCTGCTCGAACCTGCCGTCTGTTTCTCCGTCTCGCTTCCTCGATCCCTGTCATTCATTCCTTTCTATCACACTCTCTCTCTCTCTCTCTCTCTCTCTCTCTCTCTCTCTCTCGTACGCGCATCCTCTTTCCTTCACGCACATACACGCTCTCTCCGTTTCTTTCTCTTTCGCTCCCTGTCACTCCTCGTACCGGGACGACGTTTATACCGTGCGTCACGGAAAACAGCGTTAGACGGATAAGAGAGGTAGAAAAGGTGATCGGGGTGTCCCCCGCGGAATTCATGGTGAAAGACGACAAGTGAAGTGAGCGGTGTCCGCGAAGTGTAAAAAGTGCGCGCGGTCACCGACGACGACGACGACGACGACAACGACGACGACGACGATCAGCGAGGGGGAGTCGCGGTGGCGAGAACCGATCCGCCGAGGGGACAGCCTCGCTTGCAGCTGGGCGCTGAGGAGGAGGGGAGGGGTGGGCGGCGGGAGACGGAACAACTGACGGAAAACGAGAACGGGCGGAAAGATGCCGGGTCTGATCGCCGTGAGCGAGTTCGTCGAGGAGACGAGGGAGGATTACAACTCACCCACCACGTCCACTTTCGTCTCGCGAATGCCACAGTGCAGGCAGACCATCACATCCCTGGAGGAGGTAAGTAATAACGTAATCTTATGATGACAACATCATCGTGACGGCCGTTTCTGTCGAAACATCGATTGATCGAAACCTGACCGAAATTCCTCTCGTTTCTCCCTACTCCTTTCAGGGGAATCAAGCGCGATTGGCGCCAATTGATAATCATGGAAACCGCCGACACGATCCCCCGACATTTTTGCTCCAATTTTTGTATATCTTTGTCCCAATTTTTCGTGCATTTTGCCGCAATTTATATTTTTTTTTATAGCAAGTCTAAAGTCAAGATTGTGAATCTCGGGTCTCCTTATTTCTCTGCGTTCCGCCACCCCCTCGTACAACGTCCTCTCTCTTTTTCCGTGTCAGCGTTAACCATACCGGGTCGCGACCGGTGGTGGTCGTCTCGCGCGCGCCTTTCCGTGCGTGGGCGTGTATAATAACGTATATCGGTCGCCGTGATACGCACCGGGAACGAACATTTCGTCGACATCCTCGTTTCGAATCTGCGAATCTCCGATGATCGATTACGAACCGGACGAATCTGATCAACGATTCGACGATTTCCGTACAAGCCAGAAATCAACCTCGCTTTCGAGCTTTCGAGACTCCCATTGACGAGCGCATTGACGAGCGCATTTGGCGTGATTAATTAACACACGCTTGACACGCGAACTTTTGTCATCGCTCTATCGGAAGCTTATCAGATGGGACAACCTCCCGTTGCATCGCATTGTCACTCCTCCCCCCCGTTTTCATAGGTTTAATTAAATTATACTTTATTCCGTTACGCCTCGTCACGCGAAAATTTTAACAATCTCCTACGGGGCAAGAAGAGGGGAGGGGAGGGGAGGAGCATTCACTTATCGTCGCCTATTATCGTTAATATTTCAAACGTGGAGATGATGCTAATGCTGAAGCATTTAAAATCGCGAGGTAGCCGGCAATCGGCGCTATTATTATCGTTGCACGTGCTCTGAAATCCGATTTTCCTCGCTGGGAAACTGGCCGCGTTATCGGCTTATATTCTTCGCCGCTTCGTTTTCGATGGCTCGTTTTCTTGCGGCATTGATTGAACGACGACGGAGCCAACGACGTTCTCGCGCAAATCGCTATTCGATTTGACGCAGCTCCGGAAATATTAAGAGAGATAAAGTAACGTGACGATGGGTTACGAGGAAAAGCAGCAGCAACGATCGACGTCAGACACGTAGATATTTCAAGTATGTAGACAGCGACGTTCTCAAAGATATATAGCATATTTTTCTACGGGAACGTCAACGTCACGAAACATCATCGTGTCGTCAGCTGTCGGAACGCGATCATCGCTTCGCGTTGACGCTCCTAATTTTCGCGAAATAATGATCTGATGAATCTGACGTATTTCTATCAAATAGAACCCGGGTAACGGCAGTCCACGCCGTAGAACGTATATTTCTGTCTGCAAATACACCGGTCAACATAACGAGAATAATGCAAATATTAGACCTATACAAAACTCATTTTTTTCCGCTGAACAGAACAATGGAACGAATTTTAATTGGAATTTTAATAAATTCTTGAAAATGAATGAATTTGGCGAGAAAAGATAAAAGGCGGGATGAATTCCTAAATAAGAACTTTATTTAAATATTAATTGCCATTATTTAAATATTTATGGGTTGATTGTTGAAGCGATAATAATCTCGTTTGAATATGCATGTTTGTATTTGGAAGGATTGTTTGATTGTCATTTATTCGACATTATGAAAATGTAAAGTTAATAGTAGAAATATTTGAAAAAACGTATCGATAGCAGGATCAAGGAAGATTGACTGATTCTCCGCGATTATTCTTGTTATGAACATATTGCTTTAACCATTTTGTTTATGGGGCACTGGTATATTATTTCATCATTCTACACATATACTGATGCAATGATAGAATACGAGCCAGTAATGTTATATATGTTGCCACTTAAAGAAAAAAATAATAATAAAACGAATAACAACACGAAGATTAATTTTTTATCACGCTTGTAATTAATATTATTTTCTGTTATATAGCTAGATAAATATAAAGGGTGTCTGATTCAAAATAGTGCTAATTGCTGTGCGCAAGTTAAATTGAACAAAAAAGTTTTTTACCATTTTGTGATTTTCGCAATCGATAATGAATTATTAATTATTAAAAATCGCTGAATAAGCGCGTAATATCCGTATTGGCAAATGCCAAGAGCTGAAAAAAATTAATCTCAACGCTATATAAGCAAAAATATTATAAGCTTTGTAGAAGATTTTTAATCGAATTGAGCAAAAATAATACCTGCATCAAAATAAATTCAATCAAATCTAGACTAGAATTTTTAGAAAAGAAGATTACAATTTTCTTGTTTATATATCAGAATATTTCTCTTGACTTAAGAATAATTTTTTTATGCGCATGCGAGAGGCGATCGCCTAGCGTTCGCAATTGCTACGAGGGAGACGAAATGTCTGGAAATGTCTCTATACACCATAAGCAGATGTTCTATCATTTCCAGATCACACGTCTAAACATCTCGTCGCATTCCTAGCAATCGCAAATGCGTGTAAATGTTGGGCGGTTGCACCTTGTTGTGCACTTGCCTTCGTCAAGGCAGGCCAAATACACGCTTATTCGGCGATTTTTAATAATTAATAATTAATAAACTCACTACCAATTGCGCAAAAAAAATCGCAAAATGATAGAAATTTTCTATTCAGTTTGACTCGTTCTATCTACACGGAAGCGTTGTACCATTTTTTCTGAATCCAGATATTCCATATATTCGCAGATATTATATATAGCTTGTGAAAAATCAGCAAACTGGAACATAACGATCACTTTCCGTTATTCGTTCATTGTCATATGCGACTATCCACCATTCTAAAAATTGTGCATCGTTTCCAAATACACTGGTTCGCAAGACCGTAAATTTCAGAAAAACTCTCTAACAAACTAATTTTTTACCGGCTACGAATATACTATGAATAATATGATGAATAAACCCTAACAAATTCTAGAAATATTGACTGAAATCAATAGAACCAAGGACGATTTGGGCGATTCTCGCAAGGTTGTAGATAATAATTTAATGAGGATTAATTTTCGACTTGCGATTTCACGACCATTCTTGTGTGAGCTGAGCCGGGATTAAAATTTCATTATATATGTACTCCATTTCCAATATTACTTCCAAAATTGAGCGAGAACTAGCTCACGTATTGCCCTTTTCGCCTGGAAAACTGTCCATTTACCTAATATAAATGTTTTTGCAGAAGCGTGTGCTCGTAGAGCGTAAATTCCAAACTGGGGGGTTTTTTTTTTCTAGCAGAGAAGAGAGATGTTAAAAGAGAGGAAACGGGAGAAAAACTAATAGAGGAGAACAAATTAATCCCGATATATATTTACAAAGATAAAAAGTAGAAAAGTCGGAAAAGGAAACCGAGCTTTGCGAGATGGAATAGCCAGTATTCTGATTGAATAACTAAAACAATCTGATTGAATATAGTACGACTCTCCCCAATTATTTTGCCGTTTTCAGCACACATAGAATCAACTTTCTTTTGACACGCTTATTATCAATGTGAATTTATTAGCCGAAAGAAAGAAAGAAGAAAGAATGAATCTCGTGGAACACGTATAATATTGTTATACAATCCCGAGATGAAAAATTTTTCGCCGACCAACGACGTGGCTCGCCTCGACTCGCCTTAGAGGAATATGTCCAATATCCAACATCGGCGTGTTGGAATTTCCGGGTCACTCGTTCTCTCCTCCCTCAGGAGCAGCAGGGGAGAGGAAAGGAAGAGGAGAGGATGCACGCTGACGTTCCCGTCTCCTTTAACGATCCGAAGAATTTTCGCGAGGAGAAAATTTCGCTGGGAGCATGCTCGTAGATCCGTTTTCTTCGTCTTCCTCTCATTCCTCCTTTTCTCACCGAGAAAACGCCTTCCTCCGTCGCAACGACGATTATTACACGGTAGAATATTTCGCCGTTATGACCATATTGACAGACGATGACGGATATAATTGCCATGGCCAAGTTTATTTTGCGATATGGCGACGACGTCTGTACATTTTTAATATGTGCCAATTCATGTACCGGAACTCTGCTTGCTATTGTCTTATGTCTTATGCAAGCAAACTTTAACGCTAAATACATAATTCTCTCAATACTAACATCCGTATTTTTAATATTCGACATTCGACATTCGATTCTTAATAATTAGACTTTTGAACTTTAAATCGATACTTAAATCGATACACAATATTCATTTTCCTTCAATATTTTCATTTTCTGAATGCAGCTATTCTATATATATATATACACAAATTAATTTTAATAAGTAAACAATAATATATAAATAATATATGATCTAGTTTCAAGTTGATCTAAAACCAAGATTGTTTATATCATCTTATTCTTACGTGATTTATTTTCCTTGACATAGTAATATAAATCGAATTTCGAAAATCTCGTTAAGATAAATGGATCCGCGTATTTTATTTCAGTTCTTTCTCTTTCTCTTCTCTTTCTTTTACTCTTATATTCTCTCTACTTCTCTCTCTCTCTCTCTCTCTCTTCCCTTCTTTTACCGGCGAAACGAAAATAGATCGCGACGGGTTCCAAAATAGTAGCGACGTTCGAATTTCGTACAGACTGGTGTCGTAAGTCCCAAGTACTAAAGTGGGAAAGTGGGTGACTAGAAGACAGTCAGGGTCAAGAGTACGAGAGTGACTGGTTTGCACGGGCTGGTTCTCTAAATTACATTATAATTTACGAAAGTAAAAGCCCAATACAGAGAACTTTTCGTCACTTTCGCTCATCGAGCACAAAAAATGCGCTCCGCTATTTATTACCGTGTTAGCAGTATTATCGTGTAAATTACTTACTCCCATGTAACATGTTACGGAATTATTATTTTTTTGCGTAGGAAAAATTAGTAAGTGATATGCTCGTCCAAGAAGCTATTTTTATTATAATTTTAGAAAATATCTATCTAATTTGATAATTAACTTAAAAAAATGGCATCTCTTGAATGGAATTGAGTTGAGATTCTCTCGGAGAAGAGAATTTTTTTATGGAATAAAGAAATACCAAAGCCAAAGCCTGCTAGGCCTGCTATAAATAGAGATGAAAAATGTTTACGATCGAGAACATATACATGTGTCTGAACTTTTTTACAACTTTACTTTAGTTATTTCGAGGGGTTAGAAAACATATCACGTATTTCGAGTGTAACGTAAATTCCAAATCGACCACTGTATAGTAAAATTAGCATTCTCCTGACGCGAAATATCGCTAGCGGAGCGCGGAGTTTAGCAGTTTCGTAATTTTTTTCTCGATGATTAACGAAAGCAGCAACCGCCGCCTGCATTGCAAATGAGCGAGTTCTATTAACGCGGGATGATGTAAGAGTTGTCCGGCTGCTCGGAGGCGTCGAGGAGCTCGACAGGATCTATTACTTCGCATGCATTTGATTATCGAGCGAACGTTAACCGCCCGTTAACGACGACATTTTACGTTCGTAAGAGCCATCATACCCTCGAGACCGTACTTTTGGCGAACGATTTAGTCCGATGGCGATATAATCAATTTCGGTCAAGCATGAATACGAGCGGGTTAAACGATGAAACAAGAGATTGAGCTCTGAACTGTAAAAGCAAATCAATTGTTATTCAGGTTATTAAACGTGTAATTGAGAATGCAGTAGTAGTAAATTA
>NW_028297116.1:13998433-14020933 GCF_055798465.1 Pogonomyrmex barbatus
CTAACCTAACCTAACCTAACCTAACCTAACCTAACCTAACCTAACCTAACCTAACCTAACCTAACCTAACCTAACCTAACCTAACCTAACCTAACCTAACCTAACCTAACCTAACCTAACCTAACCTAACCTAACCTAACCTAACCTAACCTAACCTAACCTAACCTAACCTAACCTAACCTAACCTAACCTAACCTAACCTAACCTAACCTAACCTAACCTAACCTAACCTAACCTAACCTAACCTAACCTAACCTAACCTAACCTAACCTAACCTAACCTAACCTAACCTAACCTAACCTAACCTAACCTAACCTAACCTAACCTAACCTAACCTAACCTAACCTAACCTAACCTAACCTAACCTAACCTAACCTAACCTAACCTAACCTAACCTAACCTAACCTAACCTAACCTAACCTAACCTAACCTAACCTAACCTAACCTAACCTAACCTAACCTAACCTAACCTAACCTAACCTAACCTAACCTAACCTAACCTAACCTAACCTAACCTAACCTAACCTAACCTAACCTAACCTAACCTAACCTAACCTAACCTAACCTAACCTAACCTAACCTAACCTAACCTAACCTAACCTAACCTAACCTAACCTAACCTAACCTAACCTAACCTAACCTAACCTAACCTAACCTAACCTAACCTAACCTAACCTAACCTAACCTAACCTAACCTAACCTAACCTAACCTAACCTAACCTAACCTAACCTAACCTAACCTAACCTAACCTAACCTAACCTAACCTAACCTAACCTAACCTAACCTAACCTAACCTAACCTAACCTAACCTAACCTAACCTAACCTAACCTAACCTAACCTAACCTAACCTAACCTAACCTAACCTAACCTAACCTAACCTAACCTAACCTAACCTAACCTAACCTAACCTAACCTAACCTAACCTAACCTAACCTAACCTAACCTAACCTAACCTAACCTAACCTAACCTAACCTAACCTAACCTAACCTAACCTAACCTAACCTAACCTAACCTAACCTAACCTAACCTAACCTAACCTAACCTAACCTAACCTAACCTAACCTAACCTAACCTAACCTAACCTAACCTAACCTAACCTAACCTAACCTAACCTAACCTAACCTAACCTAACCTAACCTAACCTAACCTAACCTAACCTAACCTAACCTAACCTAACCTAACCTAACCTAACCTAACCTAACCTAACCTAACCTAACCTAACCTAACCTAACCTAACCTAACCTAACCTAACCTAACCTAACCTAACCTAACCTAACCTAACCTAACCTAACCTAACCTAACCTAACCTAACCTAACCTAACCTAACCTAACCTAACCTAACCTAACCTAACCTAACCTAACCTAACCTAACCTAACCTAACCTAACCTAACCTAACCTAACCTAACCTAACCTAACCTAACCTAACCTAACCTAACCTAACCTAACCTAACCTAACCTAACCTAACCTAACCTAACCTAACCTAACCTAACCTAACCTAACCTAACCTAACCTAACCTAACCTAACCTAACCTAACCTAACCTAACCTAACCTAACCTAACCTAACCTAACCTAACCTAACCTAACCTAACCTAACCTAACCTAACCTAACCTAACCTAACCTAACCTAACCTAACCTAACCTAACCTAACCTAACCTAACCTAACCTAACCTAACCTAACCTAACCTAACCTAACCTAACCTAACCTAACCTAACCTAACCTAACCTAACCTAACCTAACCTAACCTAACCTAACCTAACCTAACCTAACCTAACCTAACCTAACCTAACCTAACCTAACCTAACCTAACCTAACCTAACCTAACCTAACCTAACCTAACCTAACCTAACCTAACCTAACCTAACCTAACCTAACCTAACCTAACCTAACCTAACCTAACCTAACCTAACCTAACCTAACCTAACCTAACCTAACCTAACCTAACCTAACCTAACCTAACCTAACCTAACCTAACCTAACCTAACCTAACCTAACCTAACCTAACCTAACCTAACCTAACCTAACCTAACCTAACCTAACCTAACCTAACCTAACCTAACCTAACCTAACCTAACCTAACCTAACCTAACCTAACCTAACCTAACCTAACCTAACCTAACCTAACCTAACCTAACCTAACCTAACCTAACCTAACCTAACCTAACCTAACCTAACCTAACCTAACCTAACCTAACCTAACCTAACCTAACCTAACCTAACCTAACCTAACCTAACCTAACCTAACCTAACCTAACCTAACCTAACCTAACCTAACCTAACCTAACCTAACCTAACCTAACCTAACCATCTCGACCTAACCTTTCATATATTGGTTAGGACGAGTCAATTAGGTTACCCAAAACACAACCAACAAGCAAAAAAAAAAAAAAAAAAACATGATTTTTCAACAACCTCAAATAATCCTCATCCGTGAAAACATGAAACAATGAGAAACGAAATGATAACTAACCACTGCAATTCGCAAGTTTTAAAGAAAAAAGTGCCAAAAGAATAAAAATGTCTGATATAATGTTTCTCCTCTAACACCCACATAAAATTTTTTTTTTCTTTTTTTTTTTTTTTTAATATCACCCCGTCTAATTATCATATCTAGGTTTTCCCATCGTGTCCCTACATAGTCTTTCCCATCTAGCACACACATAATCTTTCCCTTATTACCACATCCAGTTTTCCCATCTAGCACACACATAATTTTTTTTTTCCCCATCTGGTTTTCACATAATTTTCTTATCTAGTCCTCACATAATTTTTCCCATCTTCTTCCCACATAATTTTTTTTTCCCATCTTCTTCCAATATAGTTTTTCCCATCTACTCCCCACATAGTTTTTCCCATCTTCTTGCCACATATATTTTCTCATATAGTCTCCACATAGTTTTTCCCATCTCGTTCCCACATAATTATTCCCATCTCATTCCCACATAGTTTTTCCCATCTACCCATATAATTTTTCCCATCTAGTTTCCAAATAGTTTTTTCCATCTTCTCCCCACATTATTTTTCCCACCTAGTTCCCACATAGTTTTTCCCATCTTCTTCCCATAATTTTTCCTATCTAGCCCCCCCCATAATTTTTCCCATCTAGAGCTCACATAATTTTTCCCATATACTTCTCATCTAGCCCCCACGTAGTTTTTTCCATATTACCTCCATCTAGTTTTTCCCATTTAGCCCCCATCTAGATTACCCAACAAAAAAAAAAGAAAAAGAAAAAAAAAAAAAAAAAGAAATTAGTCTCAAACGCCCCACTTAAATCAGCCTATCTACTAACAAGTGGTAAAGAAAAAACCACTATCACTACTACTATCCAACAAAAACATAAGTTAACCAACCACCACATGCTTTAAAAAGATAGGTCATTTTTAAAAGCGGTATCAATTATAAAGACATGACATTTATCATTAAAACGGGGTCCCGTGACATCATCATTTCATTTAATACACGCTTATACCCCATGCATCATACGCCGCCGACGATGCACCCGCAATTTCCCACATCGCGCGCCAACCCATCTTCGCAGATGGTCTGCCCCCTACCGCTAGGCATTGTTTAAAAGCACTCTTACACATTTGAAAATTGACTACCCACGATATACAAAAAAGTACACACGATACTCGAAACATATTTGGCTACTGCCTCATCAAGTATGCAAACGGAGCTAGAAAAACTATGTAGAAACAATATAGAACAAAATGGAAAAGAAACTATGTGAAAACTGGATGAGAAAAATTACGTAATAACTAATGAGAAAAACCAGGTTGGGGCTAGATAACAAAAACTAGAAAAAGACTAAATGAAAAAATTATGTGAAGGCTAGATGGGAAAAACTAAATGTGTGCTAAATGGGAAAAATTAGGTAAATTTTAGATTGAAGTAACTATATAATTCTAGATGAATAAAACTAGATGAGAACTAGAAAAAACTAGGTGGAAGCTAGATGGAAGAAAAAAACTGTAAAGCCTAGATGAAAAGAAAAATGATAATTGATGAGCGCTAGATGGAACAAACTATGTTGAATCTAGATGAGAAAGATTATGTGGAATCTAGATGGATAAAAACTATGTGGGGGTTAGATGGAGAAAACTAGCTAATTACTTGCTAATAAAATTTAACTAGTGACTTTGCTTCGCATAAATACAAGCGACAATATAATCACTTCGACTCTTTATAGGTAAAATTTACAATTGCCGTGCAAAATAATTCAAAAACTATTTATCCGATTGAGTTTTACCTGCAAGTATTTCGTTAAATACTTTTTTGTCATAAATTGAGCTTCTATTTGCATTTATATTGTTTTTATATATATTTTTCAATGCATAATCAACATGCAAAAATGGATATTTTTGTTTTCTATATATCACCATTTTTACATTTCAGCATTATTCGCTTTAAAAAAAAAAAAAAAAAAAAAAAAGGTTCAATTAATGGCATACACCTTACAAAGAATAATCCATTTGGTTTCTTTGTTTCAGATAAATATGTGACGCCCTTGCCACCTACTTCCGCTCCGCCGTTTGATGCGCCCGCCGTCCACCGATGAAGCAGACACTCATACCACGATTAATATGGTAACTTCTGTCTTCTTCCCCGTCAGCCACATTGCATCTAACGGCCTTTAGCGCGAATCTTCGTGCTTGCCACCGGACGCCACACGTCTAGCAGAGAGAGAGAAATTCCAGATATCATCGCGGTCGTCCGTGGCGAGTGAATGACCGCGCCCTGTGTAGTGTCGAGTGTCGCGTACGTGCCGAATTCTATGCTGTGTCGCGATCATGTCTGTATCATGCGACTACGTGCGGCGTTCTGCCTGTTGCACCGGGTGCTCGCCCCTCTTGCTCGCTGTGCGCCTCCACCTCTCTCACCTGCGCGCGAGACGCTATTGCGCCCGTTTCTTCTCTCTCGCTCGCATGTGACCAGCTGGTTCTCGCTCTTTTTCTCACTCGCGTATGTGCTGCCTCCTTCTCGCTCGCGTGTGATCCGTCGCTTTTCTCTCTCGCTCGCGCGCGGCGGCCCTGTGATTCTCTCTCGCTCGCAAGGGTATGTCTTATCCGATCTGCGTGCGTTTCATTCGCGTCCGTGTCTGTTCTGCTCCGTCCCGTCTTATTTTGCGTTTTAGCCGCGTTCTATGCAATCGTCAAAGTTCCGCGTCTCGCTCTCTGCGTTTCTCTTTCGCGTGCGCTCTGTTTTATCCATGTCCGCGTTACGTTTCATTCTCGTCTGGATTGCGTTTCATACTCATCTGCGTTGCATCTTTTCAGTCTGCGTTGTATCTTTAATCAGCGTTCGGCGTGCGGCAGTCGCTCGCGATCTTCTGCGATTCGAGAGCGTTCCGCGTGGCTACGCAGCGTGCGTTTTCAGGCGATCCACTTCTTTCGCGAGCGATCATCTCAGTATTCTTTTTCCTGTTTTCTCTTTGTTTCAGCGTTTTCTAGTCTCGAACATTCCTTCGCGCCCGCGGTGCCTTTACTGGCATTATACGTTCCGCAAAATAACATTTTGTCACGCGCATTCCTCATGTTCGCGGTGCCCTTGTTGGCATTGTACATTTCGATTTTCTTTGTCGTGTGATATTAGCTATAAGCCGTGTGAATATCGCGTTCGCGTTTTTGTTTGTGAAATAGCCGACTGTCCTAGAAATTATCTGTTGTCTGTTGAAACGAACGAGACCGAGTCAGAACTTCGCGAAATGTTGCTAGCGATGGTCGAACTTCAAATCGTAGTGGTAATACTTAGTTGTCCTGCAACCTTCCTGGTTCTCCGACTTTTCAAGGATCAGTCTAAATCATAGACCGGCAACGCACTGTCTACTACAAATACAAGCAGCGTTCCTTTGCACGCCAACCGCTTATGAGTGGAGTTTGAAGTTGACATGCAAGGTAATTCAAAAACTATTCATCTGATTGTGTTCTCCCTGTGCAGACATTTAGTTAAAGTTTCCTCCTAAATTGAACCCCTATTTGCAATTGTATCGTCAATATAAATAATACTTTTTACCTAATAAGCATGTGAAAATCGACATTTTCGTTTTCTATGTGATGCCATTTTTTTTTACAGTTTTGCACTATTCTCTTTAAAAATAGATTCAATTCATAATGTAAGCTTCACGAAAAAGTAATCCATTTCGTTTTTTGTTTCATATGAATCAAGCAGCACGCGTGCTACACTGCACGCCGATTCCTTATGGGTGGAGTTTAAAATTGGCGTGCAAAATAATTTAAAAACTATTCGAATTGAATTCTTCCTGTGCACACATTTCGATAAATATTTTCCTCATAAATTGACTCTTTACTTGCAATTCTATTGTTTATATACAGGATGTCATTTCAAGTGATATCGATTATCTCGCGAATTGATTTTAAGGAAAAATTTTTCGAACGAAAGTTGCATGGCTTGAAAGGAGACACATGATGGAAATGTGGATTTGATTTTGAATGACCTTGTCAAAATCAAGTCGTCATTAATGTTTTTTTAAATGGAAACCCCTATTTTTTATTACACATTCTTGTAACTTGTAACTCGAGAGCTTTCCAAAACGCTGTAATAAAATTACTTTTCGTTAAGTACTTGTTATGTTATAAGGCAAGATCGATCACTGATTCGGCCAATTAAGGCGCATGCGTAAATGGATAACGCCGGCGATACTGTAACTTTCAAGCTCCATAACTTAAAAAGTACTCAATGAAACGTAACGTTATTATAGTGCTTAAGAAAGCTCTCGAGATAAGCTATAAGAATATGTAATCAATAGACTTTCTAAATTTCTCTAGACTAATCCAGATCAATGATCTCTGTCTCAGCATTGATCGGATCAATCATCGTGGACCAATAAAGCATGGAAGCATTTTTGTTTTGAAAGGTAATCCTCTCTTTACTTTTTTTATATAAAATATTAAATAATTTTACGAAATATAAAGTTCGTAATAAATTTGAATTTATTTAGTGTAATATTTTTTTGTACTAAATATTTCTTTTTATGAAAATAACCCATTTCAAAGCTTAAAGTTACATTAAAAAAGTGCAAAGCCGCGCAAAGTTAATAAAAGATATCTTATTAAAATATTGTTAAATAAAGAATTTTTAAATAAAAAATTTTGGATTCTCTCGCTGCGTTAACTTTGTGAATAGTTGTCATTGTATTAATTTCACAGAGGATCACAGAAGAGATTTTGATAATTATATATCAAAAAGTTAAAAATATTATAGTGTGACAGTGATATAATAGTATTATATTAATTTTTCTTTTGTGTTGAAAAAGATAAATAGCGGAAAAAAAAAATAAAATAAAATAAATAGTAATAAATTTAAAATCGTTAATATTAAAGGAAATATATTAATAAATATATTAATAAATTGGTAATATAATTATGTAAAATAAAGTTTTATAAATATTATATTACAATTTAAGATTAATGTAGTTAATTTATTTGAAAATAAGTGGGAATAGTCAAAAGATGGCGGACCAATCAAAAGTTGCTTTTTCGTGGCCATTCTCTGATTAGTGTCTCTAGTACTGTGAACAAACCTCATGTCTTCTATAAATTTGTGTGCGATGGTGTAACGAACATATCGTTTGTAGTATCGGCTGTTTGTGCTCCGTAATATTTGTTTGGTTATAAATTTGATCCTACAATGTCCGATGAATCCGAATACGATGTAGAACCCGAAGAGTTTGATGTTTACAAAAGGAAATATCAGTTATTGTTGGAGAGATGCGAAATCCTACAACAGGTTAAATCTCTTTTCTATAATAAAATCTTTAAAGACTTTGAAGATTTTTAATTATCATTAGCCATTTTACAACAATGTGATATTTTCTAATCGATAGGAGAATGAAAGACTGATCTACAGAATTCAAAAAGTAAGGAAGCTTCTTCGACGCACGCGGAAAGAGAAAAAGTTAGTGTGATAGGTTATATTGTTGAGATTTTAAGTTTCGACATAGTTAGGTTGTTTGTAACGTTCCTAGATTTTTAATTGATCGATTGGATCGACATGGTGATCGTTGGCGGGAGGCACCGATGGGTGTACTCGAAGAGAACAGTGTGTTCCAAGCGACTTCGAAATCAGAAAAAGGAGGAAAAGGAACCTCTCATAATGCTAAAGAGGAGAAACCTAGGAAAGGAGCGAAGAGAAAAGGTGCAAAAGCTGATCCAAATGCACCGAAAAGACCTGCTAATCCTTTCTTTCAATTTTGTCAAGAACAAAGACCTCGTGTAATGGAACGTTTAGCTGGAGAACCAGAACCCAGTAAGCAAGAACTTACCAGACAACTTGCGACTACTTGGAAATCTCTCAGTTCTGAGGATAAAAAGGTAAGATTTAACTATGATTTAACTGTTAATTTATATTTTTTGATATATTTTTTGTTTTCGATTGAAAATGCATTTTTCCTTGCATTGTTCTAGGTATACTATGATATGTATGAGCGATCCAAGGAAAAATATGTCGCCGAAATGCAAATATATAATAAAAAGACTGAAGATGCACCCTGTCAAATGCCACTGAATGTAACTTAATATGTAAAATAGTGAGTGTTGATTACGGAAATTAATTTATGATTGCATTTTTGTATAGATAAGATATAATAAATTGCATTTTTGAGGAAAGGAATGTACAGGTATTTATAAATCGTTCACATATCTGGTTATAATTCAACACAAATACGCACGCGCACATATACACATACACACACCACACAAAACGGACAAACATCTTGATCACAAAAATGCATACATCGCATAGATATCTATATGAGAAAAAAAGAAAAAAATCTAAAGACGAGATTAAAGTTAACATAGAAAATAATAACATACGATGATAAATGATGAAAATTCACTTGTATTTATTACAAAGTGTATAATGACTTCATTCGACCACTCGAATTGATATACTACCTCTTTTTTGTTTAAATTTATATTACATTGATAATTCACAAATAATCGATAATATTTGAGAGAAAAACATTTTTGTCGAAGATTAAGCTTTAAAACTATCCTTTTCACACCTTAGATACGACATTGTCTGAACAGGATCGTCTTGCTGCGTGTGTTTCATGACGGAAGGTTCGTGTACTCTCATAAATGGGTTTGTTAGCTTTTCGTCTTTAATAGTGCTAGGCACTGTCGGAAGATTATTAGCGCGTTGAATATATACCCAATCCAATTTTTGTTGAATTGCCATGTTATCGGGTTCCACATGTAAACCGAATTTGAGATTATTGACCGTATATTCATGTCCGCAATATACCTTCTGTAAAGTGTAACAATGACTCGCTTGAAAAATAATGAATTGTAATTAACTCGATGAACAAACTTTGGAAACTCACCGTCTCTTCGGGTAAAGAACCTAGAATTTCGACGAGTGCCCTGTACATTTGATCCGCAGTACCCTCGAAAAATCTCCCGCAGCCTCCGGCGAAAAGCGTATCTCCTTTTTGAACAATAAATCTTGATTTGTTATATTGTATATAATAGTTGAATATGAAAAAATATATATATATATATTTTTTTTTTCCTTATCGTTGATCTATCATATATCTTTACCTGTAAACACGGATGGCGAATGTTCTCCTGTTCCTGTAATATAGTAACAAATGTGCCCACGCGTATGGCAAGGTGTCGCGAAACACTTGACCGCGAGACTACCGATATTGAATGTGTCATTGTGCGTAATTTTACGATTAATGGCTTCTATTCTCTCATCTCCACCATATACGATGACATCGGAAAAGTTTTTCAATAATTTGGCATTTCCTCCAGCGTGATCCCAGTGATGGTGAGTGGTTAAAACTTTTGTTAGCTTGACATTATTTTGTTCGACAGCTGTAGCCACGGCTTCTGGATCGACGGGATCTACGATGGCAGCCTCTTTTGTCTCTTCGTCGATGATCTTGCAGTTTCAAAAAAAAAAAAAAAATTTTACAATATTGAAGAAAAGTGGAAAGATAAGAATATCGATAAAACATTTTATTCAAGTGACATTTTTATGTCTAATGAATATATAAATATTCTTATATATTTTCCTGTGTATTGGATAATAATGAAGTTACATATAAAGAACTATATCTGTGTCCATGTTATTAAGACTCGGAGATTATACGAATATTAAAATTGATGATAGCACATACCAGATACATATAATTATCTTGAAGCGCTGGTAATATTTGTACTTTCATGTTGGAATGATCTATTGTTACGCTTTGACTATGCGATCTACCATTGGAAGACATACTCTTTGCTGAAACATAGAAAGAAAAGACATGTATAATTTATATACGGATACATAATTTTTTCGTATGTACGCAAACGTGATTCGTCGACGTAATTAATAAATATATATATATATATATATATATATACACACACAATGTGTGTGTGTGTGTGTGTGTGTGTGTGTGTGTGTGTGTGTGTGTGTGTGTGTGTGTGTGTGTGTGTGTGTGTGTGTGATAAAATATAAAGTAGAAAAAGAAGTGATGAAGGTGGACGAATTAAAACTGAACGATATGGCGCGAAACGTGGTGTTTGTAGTGATAATGGTATAGTGACAACTACGATGCGTCGCGGAAGCGATACAAGACGCCAAAATATGTGACACGTACCCCTAAAATAGATAGATGTGAATTTATTTTCGAGCCATGTTGGACACGCGCGTAGTGCAACTTGACGAAACATGATGACGAAAGCTTAAAATTTTTCTTTATTTATCTTGTACGCACAAAACTTATCGTTCCTCGCTACTTGCCTGATGACGTATGTACCAAGAAGATATAGTGGAAGAAAAGTAACGATAAACTGGAGAACAGCGCTCGAGAGAAACAGCCAATTATCTCGTATACAAGCTTATTTTGAACTCCGTTCTAATTCACGCGCTCAGAGCGCTCGTGAGCATCGTTTGTCCTTGTTTAACCTAACATTTCGCGAACAACAAAGATGAAACGATCCTTTCCACGAGTGCCTCTAACGTAAAACGGAGCGCAGCTTTGTAATTCGCTGTCGGTCTCGTCGGTGCACCGGCGTCAGATATCTCGTAAGAGGGACAGGCGATATAAAAAGTACACGAGCAACGGTGGATCGGGCGGTGCTCGGTATACCGTACGTAATAATGCGTAATGTGTACAGGTAGAATCGAGCGAAAGGTAAAGATATAGAAACGTATCTCGGTTCGGATTATACGAATGAGCGTTATCTCCGCGATATGTCGACTTGATATTTAACGAGGAAGATCTGATCGGATCTGATCGAATGTGCGATGTCTCGTGAAAGCGATACGAAAGATGTGATCGCGATGGACGAGTATCAAGGTTAGTTGGATATGAAATTGTTGAAGAACCGTACTTCTTTCTCCTTCCTCTCTTCCTTTTTTCTCTACTCTACTCTTCTACACGTTGTCGAACTCCATGTCACAGAAGCGTTAACTGATTTCAATCTAAATGTTCACCGAGACTTGGCGCGGTCGCACCGCTTTCTATCACGTGGCATACGTTAGAGTCACTCGTTTAAATTACGTTTTTTTGATCGATATGACGTTACGCTAATTAGACGTATATACATTTCAACGCTCGTATATTTGTGTTATAATCTTCGATAAATTTCAGTAACGGAGGATGATGAGATAGCTGCTATTGAGTATGAGCTACGACAAATAGAGAACGAACTGCAGAAGTTGCAAGATCGCAAGGAAATATTGACGCAACGCAAAGAGAAATTGCGCGACGATGCTCTCTTGAAGAAAAGTTTTTCTCTGTCCAAGAAAAATTGGAGCAATCGAGATTTCCCTTGGTCCATGAAACTCGTGAAAACGTTAAAGGATGTATTTAAGATAGAAGAATTACGAGAGTTACAATTACCGACTATGAATGCGATCATGTCGAAGGAAGATGTTATATTGATTATGCCTACAGGTGGTGGTAAAAGTTTATGTTATCAGTTGCCGGCTGTGATCAGCGAAGGTATAACGATAGTAATCTCACCATTGATATCCTTGATGGAGGATCAGTTGTATGGATTACGTAAACTCGATGTAAAAGCCAATATATTGTGCGCAAAGGCCGACAAGGAGAGTGTCAAATCGGTTATGACGACCCTCGTGGATAAAAATTCATCTCTCAAATTGATTTATGTAACGCCGGAATATATGGCCAAGTCCACGCGCTTCATGAATAAGTTACAGAAAGCGTACGAGTTGGGACATCTGGATCGTTTTGCGATAGATGAAGTACATTGTTGCAGTCAATGGGGTCATGATTTCAGGCCAGATTACAAATTCTTAGGAATACTCAAATCCATGTTTCCAGGAATACCGATTCTAGGTCTCACGGCAACAGCCCCGGCCAAGATCATCGTAGATGTGCAGAAAATGCTAGACATTAGTGGTTGCCTGGTTTTACGAGCTTCGTTCAACAGACCCAATTTGTACTACGAGGTTCGTCGCAAGCCAGCGGACAAGGAAACATGCCTCGCGATGATAGAAAATTTGTTGAAGAATCGATTTAGCGGCAAATCGGGTATAATTTACACAACTACGATTAAAGATGCGGAGCAATTAACGACGGACTTGAGAAACAGAGGTATCAAAGTCGGATGCTATCATGCGATGCTCGAAGCCGATTATCGATCGGAAGTCTACTCCAAATGGATGTCGGGCAAGTATCAAGCGGTAGTCGCGACTATCGCTTTCGGATTAGGCATCGACAAACCCGATGTGCGATTCGTGATTCATCATTGCGTTTCAAAATCGATGGAAAACTTTTATCAGGAAAGTGGTCGAGCGGGTAGAGACGGCAAGAAATCGGTGTGTCTTGTGCTCTACAGATTGGCAGATGTATTGAAATTGAGTACTATGGTATTTCAAGATAAAGTCGGACTACAGAATTTGTATAAAGTGTTGGCATACTGCCTCGATCAAACGTCTTGTAGACGCAGTTTAATAGCGACTCACTTTGAAGAAATTTGGAAGGAGAACGATTGCGCCGAGATGTGCGATCATTGCAGAAAGCCTAGTGTTAAAAAAGAAATTGACATAACACGATATTGCAGACAATTGTATCAGATTATGACTAAAGCCGTGCAGAATGAAACACGACTAACTGCGGTGAAACTCTTGGACTCTTGGTACAGTAAAGGTGCTTCATCGTTACGAGTATCTAACATACCCGTGCCAAACTTTACGAGAGAAACCGCAGAGGCTATCATAGGACATCTGCTGATAAACGGATATCTGCAAGAGGACTTTCATTATTCGGCATATTCCACGATATCGTATCTTAAACGCGGACCCAAAGCAGGATTGACTCTTGGCAACGATCATAAGATACTCTTTAATTATGAACTTTACTGATGCACTCTTTCTGTCTCCTCTGCTTGAAAGGGTACAAGACTCTATGTAACACACACATACACACATATATATATATATATATATATATATATATATATGAAACAGTTATGTATGTACATGTATATGTATGTGTGTACATACATATGTATATATGTATGTACGCGCGCGCGCGCGCGTGTGTGTATGTGTGTCACGCATGTGTTGACAAATTAGGATCACGCTTCAAGTGCAATGAAACTCACATAACTGCAAATTTTTTTAATTAATCCAAGACGATTAAAATTCATTGACAATTCCACAATTGACAATTCGCTAGATTAGCTTCGAATAAAGAAACGGAGAGAAAAGGAGCCAAGAAGATTACGCGAATGGGAACGATCGATCAAAAGTAAGGGAATTATACCGCGAAACGCGCGGTATATGTGTTGTATAATTTTGTACCTTGTGATCAAATAGCGCGAAAAGACGGTGGATAATCGATGAAAACGAAGTCTACGAAGTATCATAGATATAGCGAAATGTCAGCGGGTTGGGTAGTAGGATAGGCGATAAGTTCCGCGATCAGAAATATTGATCTCGGATAAGAATACCTGTGCGGTCATCTCCTTTGTATCGTTGATGAGCTACGATCACTCTTATCTGATCGTGAATTTGCATTAAAGAAACGAATTGAAATGAAAAGGAAAAAAAAAAAAAAAGAAACGAGAGTACTGCGTCGCGCAGTCGCGTCTCTATAAATTTTAACAAATTTCACCGAAATCGATGTACTTGCGCGGTAGCGACGACAACGACGCCCGCGCACTAGACACTAGATACCAAGCGTCGAGCAGTGACGCTTAAACATTAACGGTTTAGAGACGAGAACGTTGATTGTCGTGCCGATAATCTCGTTCTCAATTTGCATCCGCGATCTCGCATGCATTCTGAGAAAACTCTGTTTCAAAGCCGCTAACCCGATCGAGATATTGGAAGCTCTCGAGGACTCCTCTCGGTAAAGAATGGCGATAAAGTCTCGCGATTTTGGTCTAGACTTCGCGGCTGCATTATCGTGGAATCCGGAACCCGACGACGGGATGTGCACACTATCGCGACACGGATACGCATTATCGATGCTCCATATGTAACGAGGCTAATTGAAACGATAACGCCATAGCGTGCGCAAGCGTGTGCGTATCCTGTGATCATGCGAAAGGACTAGTTCGATTCTTCATGGGACTTCGAAGCACGATTACATCCTAAATCCGTTGTTTTTTGCTCATCCGACTATGCTCACTCTCCGTCCTGGATTTTTCTCCGTCGGTTGGCTTTGTTCACAACGTCGATCGCAATTTCAACACTTGGTAAACAAAGATAGCCCCAGCCCGAATCGTATTTGGAATTTTCAGAGGCAAAAGGGTTGCGGCGAATAAGTCGCGAATATAAGTTTAAATTGAACTTTTATGAACACTCGGAGCTCTTTTTGAGGTAGATTTTTAAATTTGTTCTGTAGAAGAAAGAGAAAAAAAAATCAATCTAATCGTTCCGAATACTCGTTTTCTTCTGTCGAATACCAGTGCTTTTTTTTTTACAGCGAAAACTGATGACATAACGGTCGACTACCTGTCTAATTACGATAACACGACGATGCCTCTGCCGAATATTTTGAGGAAAGCGAGCAACTACATCCTCGGCGAATGCGGTCAGGACAATCGACGTGTCATCTATCAGGATGGCGAAGCGTTATTTTGCAAAAATAACGTTTGCGTGCATCCTCCGACGTTAATGAGACAATATGCCGACGTGGTACATCATCCCGGGTATTTGACTATAACTTGCAAGTTAAACAAGAATTCAAACTTGCCGACCCTGCACCTAAGTTGGATACCGAATAGCACGTTGCGCAAACATCCTACCGCCTTGGAGAATCTGAGTGCTAGGAACGTTGCCGTGCATCGAGACGATGATCCGATGTTCTCCCATTCCCGAATCCCTGAAAAAGTTCATGGTGATTCGCGTAACATTTCGGACGTGAGATACGAGCTCGAAAACGAGAACGAGAATGAAAACGATACCGAAAATGATAATGGAAATGGGAAATTGGACGGATGTTTGGAGGCGAAGGAACCCGTCAATTGCGGAGATTGCGAACGCGTCTGTTCCGGTTCCGGTTCTGGTTCCAGCTACAGCTACGAGTATCCACGTCATCGAAATCCAGGCATGGTGAATCGCAACGACGACAATATCAAGACTTGCGATATTGAAAATCGCCTGGATACGGATTTGGTAGAGTCGAGCAACGAGAACAGAGATTTGAAAGAGCGAGACTTTAACGAGATCGACGCGAGAAGCGTTGACGAAGAACCGGCACGCTTCTCCTTCCGCGATGATGCGAGCATCAAGAGTCGCAGCTTGTCGTTAACTTCGACGTGCAGCCTGTCAATCTCGGTACCTACCGATGGTACGTAAAAAAAAAAAAAGAAAAAAAAACATAGTTGGACGTAACCGCGGGCAGTTCCCGACCGCGGTTGCTATTAGCGATATTAGGTTGAAGACCTTGTTGTTTGTATAGCCGAGGAGATGCCGTCGTGGATGAGGTCCCCGGAACTTCTAGCTTTGCAACACAATCTTGTCTTTCCTGAGAGCGCAACCGCTTCGCCCGTGACACTGCGTAGAGCGCATCGATGTAGAAGATTTTCGGTGGACCTCAGCGAAATGCGATCCTTGAGACTGTTCTTCGCCGATCCTGCTTGCACCAGCGGCCAATTGGTCGTGGCGAGCAGAGAGAGCCAGTATAAGATTTTGCATTTCCATCATGGCGGTTTGGACCGGCTAGCCGCCACTCTACACCAATGGCATCAATTGCTTTATCCGCGCTTGAACGCGGACACGGAAGAGACTTTGCCGTATAGGTCAGATAATTAGAATATAAAATTGCAAATTTCATTATTCTCTGCCGAATAATGATATTTACGATATTTACGTCACACGTCGCACAGGCACTTCATGGTATGCCGGCCGGAAGTGAGCCGAGACGAATTACATCCCGAGGAAGGTCAAGTGCCGATGATCACATCGTTAGCCTGGAAGGATTTATTGAATGAACGAGGCCAAGTGGAGGATGATCTTGCTCTTCGTAAAGGGATCTTTTTCGGGGGTCTGGAACCGGCGCTACGAAAGATCGTTTGGCCCTTTCTGTTACACTGTTACTCTTATCAAAGCACCTACGAGGACAGAGAACAGATCGATGCCATTAGACGGCAGGAATACGAAGAGATAGAGAAACGCAGACTGAACATGAATCCTGAACAGGCCGAGCGTTTCTGGCGTAACGTCGTGTGCATAGTGGAGAAAGATGTTGTCCGCACGGATAGAGCTAATCCATATTATGCCGGTGAGGGTAATCCCAACATCGAAGTAATGAAGTAAGTGTCGAAATGAATCTTTGATGAAGGTTTCGTCCCTGCTCTTCTCAATTGCCGAATTTATACTATCGCGTCATATCTATGCGTGTGTTACCTGTGTGCACATTGTCACTTTTTTTCTTTTTCTTCCGTATCTCTCGCAGGAATATTTTACTCAATTACGCGGTATACAACTGCCGCTTGGGTTACACTCAAGGGATGTCCGATCTCCTGGCACCTTTATTGGCAGAACTCAACTCCGAAATCGAAGCTTTTTGGTGTTTCGCGGGTTTGATGCAAAGATCGGTAGCTGTATGTACTCCGACCGATACGGATATGGACAGAAATCTATGCTATCTCCGAGAATTAGTAAGAATCATGGTTCCAGATTTTTATGCGCATCTTGAAAAACACACGGATGCTTTAGAGCTTCTGTTTTGTCATCGATGGATACTCTTGTACGTACCAATTATGTTTCATGCGTATATATGTATCTCGTGTGTAATGGCAAAAATTTTATTCGCGGCATTGCTCTCGTATATAATTTCGCGTTTTATCCACTTACCCTCTTTTTTTCTCGTTACAGATGTTTGAAAAGAGAATTCTCAACCGAGATTGCATTGGTAATGTGGGAAGCCTGCTGGGTCAATTACCTGACGGATCATTTTCACTTGTTTCTTTGCCTCGCTATAATGTGCGTTTACGCGGACGATGTGATTGCTCAGGATCTTCGAACGGACGAAATGTTACTGCATTTCAGTTCACTGGCCATGTACATGGACGGGAACGTTATACTTCGAAAGGCACGAGGTCTGCTTCATCATTTTCGTCAGCTTGTGCGTTTACCTTGCACGTTGGCCGGACTGTGCCGACAATGTGGTCCGGGAATGTGGGACAGTGCGCACGATCCAGTGATAGAGTGTGTGGGTCACGAAGATACGCATTGCCCATATTTAAATAATTACGAATAATTGTCTAATTTATACGAAGGAAAAAGAGAGCATGTTACATCATCAGTATTACTTGACGTACGGATTGTCTCATCGTTTCATCAATGACTAGATTAAGTCCTTGTTTTCTTTTGCACAATCTCTTCTCTCTTTACATCGAATTTTGATTCAAAGTCTATAAAGTTTTCTGCAAACGCTAATATTTACGAGATGTATCAAATATAGTTACTCTCTGTGCTCTCTTTTACACGTGAATAAACTCGGATTGTCACAAATATGATGATACATGACATAACGTGCGTTCTCGTTTTTGTATATGCTGTTGACTTATTGAATTGATCAAAAAGAAGAAGTAAAGCAACGATATATCAAGCACTAATTACCTGTGTTATACGTTATACATCGTTATACATTTTAAATTAATACCGAAACACGAAGACATATCTCAAAATCTAATCTCATATTAAGCTCATTGTCAGTTGAAAAAAAGTAAGCTTGCAAGATGTGACGTTGATAACATTATATATTAATAGATAGATGCATCTATACTAATCGCAATGTCAAAGAATGAGAGGAAAGGATACTTAATACAAGAATGTCAGAATGTTGAAATCAACTGGGATGGAAAGATATCCGTCACCTCTCTCATTAGGCTTGTTCTTTTTAATTCAACCTCTTGCATGATTCATCTTTCTTCTTTATCTCTCTACGTTACAGAAAAGAAAAGATGAACGAAGTTGCAACGAATGAAGATGAGAGAAATTCAGGCCTTATAATCTTACTTCATATACGAATTTCTGATCTAATGAGCTTAAGTTGGAAATCAAAGGGAGAAATCAAATCGTATGAATACACGAAAATACATTTATTGTGAAAATGTATGTGTGCGTGCGCGTACGTGTGCGAGCATGCATGCACACATGCACACTCTAAATAGTGCAGGGTATGAAATGGAGCCAATTATATATTCACTCCAAAGTGTTCACTTACGTTTGTATACATACGACACATTCTTCACATTACAGCCATATAACGTTTCTTTCGAAATTTTAAAATACAACACGCCAAATTTTCGTTTCTTATTGAAAATTAATCGAGCATAATCTTTGTAACATAATTGCACAACTGCACATGTATCGCATTCGACTTTATCCAAAAACAAACACGAAGTATTGGAATGAGATAATTTAACCAAACGATTCCAAATGAATAAGGGTTCATCTTTTTTATTTTTATTATTATTATTATTGTTGTTGTTATTGTTGTGTAGTAGAGTCCGTTATCATAAATATACGTAAAGAAGCTATTTAATAATACATTCAAGATTTTTACAGATGTTCTTATGCACAAAGGCGATTGTGACGCATTTTACACTAATCCACTTGATCAGGGATGTAAAACTTTATTCAAAAATATCTCGCTTTTATCATGCTATTTGGTATCGTTGAAATCTTGAAGAGAAATCTATCTTAAGCGTTAAGATTTATCCCATATGGATCTCAGAGTTTGTAATAAATATACAAGAAATGTGTGTGTATGTAGAAATGTGTGTATATGTATATATCGGTGCAAATAAATCGGCAGAAAGACTTGTATAATCAATTATTTATTATTATTCATTTCAATGGCTCTTGGAAAATATATATATATATATATATATATATATATATATATATATATATACACATACATATCATATATTTGCATATATGCACATACTCGCGATATTCTTCATTGTACGCTACACTTGCACAGGTACACAGATGTGACGAACATGCTGCGAATACCTTTTGGCAGTTTTATACATATCTTGTATAAAAATACAATCTCAAAAAGAACAAGTTACAACATCACACTTTTGCTATTGCTATTATTACTTCGCATGCTAACGTTCATTATAAATTTACTTCATTATAAAAAAGATATAAAAATTTTACTGTATAAAGAAAAGATATAAATACAATGTAATGTCTTTAGAACTTTACTCCTAATAAAGAAATCACGCACATCTATCCCGGGATAACACTAGAAACGTAAAATATACGTATAAAGACGAATAATATTATTGTATCCTGTATAGCTAAGCTTATCCAATATTTGACTCCTGTATATACGCATGACCTGTACGATCTATACATACGCGCACGTATACATATATGAGTGTATGCATAGTGCGTGTCTGTACGTATGCGATACGCATGTATGTGTGTTTGTACGTACACGCAAATAAGAAGGGAAGGTGTGCGTCACGACAGGGCCCGACCACGAACCAGTCGTGAAAACTCGTAATTATTTTGCGAAAAAATACCACCTCAACCAGGAATCGAACCTGGATCTCCCTTACCGGGCAGGCATCTTATCCTTTCGACTACCGAGGCATGTGATGATATTTATCGCAAATAACGTGTTTAGAATAACACGTCAACAATATAATGATACATATATATATATATATATACATATATTACAATATATATATATATATATATATATATATATATATATACGTGTATTCTTTCGAATCCCCATGACCGGCGTCACGACGGGACCCGACTACGAACCAGTCGTGAAAACTGGTGTATACCAAAGTATTATCAGCTCGACATATGCACGTGTGAGCGTATCCCGCCAAATAACGATCATCTTGGATCGTTTATTTCACTTTAAGATTTCACATATCGTGAATCGGTCACTTTACACATTGTAATAACCATCGCTCTCAATTCCTATCTATTGCTTCGGTCACCGTCGTTCAATATCCGTAGTACTCAACAATATCGGCCGATCGTTACTTTGATAAAGTTATTCATACTTTTACTATTAAATTTTTAAACGTAAATGAAAATACATAATTTTTGTAAATATCCTGCGTTTGTATCACGATATTTTTAGCGATTTACTTATTTAGCGTAAAAATGACGTTCTCTTTTCTTTTGATTATAATAATATAAATATTTTTTTTCTTTTTTATTATTAACTAACCCAAGAAGATTGAAAGTGTATTTGTACGAAATTGACCGACACTAAAATCATACAAGCATTGGCCCATACTATAACAAAAATAAGCCAACACCTGCCTGAGAAAGGACTTGCAAATTTGTTAACGACTCCGAGACCGATAATTTTGTTAGTTTTTTGCCTGGCGTAATAAACCAAAAAAGTAGGTATTAAATACTGAATTCCTGCTCCGGCATACGATCCTGTAATACCAACTAATATCGACAGATCTTTGGTAATCATTGCGATCAGATACGGTGGTATTACCGCTAAGACGGGGAAGACAAGTTTCTGAAGACATAAATTATAAGATGTATCCTCCTTTAAAAAAAGCGACTGCAAATTATTTCGAAGAGTAATCGCTATGATGGGAAAATTGGTACTTAGAGTAAATACGGGGAAAAGCGCTAAGAAATATTCCACGAGAAGCATGAAAATATTTTCACTCTTGGAACAGTCACCGGAACCACGTGGCCCAAAATCCAAAGTATACAGATCATCCAAACGATCAAAGGCAAAGATACCTGTTAAAGCCAATAATAAATAAAAGAGAGCGATTAGAGTATAATCGAGAGCTAAAAATCGATTTAATTTAGACTTGTTTGTTATGGGTGCAACCAGAGCTGGTAATGAATGATGACACATGAAAGAGTAAACGCAAGCGCCAAAAAGACTAGGAATTCCTAAAACAACAATTAATAATATTACTTCGCTTATTCACGATTATGTTCTACCTATATCTAATAATAGCATTAAGATCTATTTAGCAAAGAATTATAAATTGACAATTATTGATTATCGTTCTATTGATCTTCCAGCTTACCGGTTAAACTCGCAATAGGTGGATCACCACGAGGACCATGTACCAAAAGATTCTTCAAAGCGTACACGATCATTACGGTGAATGCGATCCATCGCATTACCGAAGTCAATAGTTGAAGATATTTGGTCTTTTGTACGTTAAAAAATACAAATGGGCCCAACGATAATACAAATGTAGTCTGAAAATAAAATTAACAGAACAATCACAATAGTGTAATTGTCGCGCTAATTTGACTTGGATTTTGATAAAATTATGATGAATTTGATAGAGCAAACAAAAGTAAAGCACCAAAATGAATATCAAAAATAATAAAATTTTACATAAAATTATAACATACCAGGAACACTCTATATGCATCCAATCGATTAAACGTAGAACCTTCCCAACAAAATTCAGTATCTGGTATGGTGTCGTTGCACGTAAGATTTTTTGGCAGATAAGTGCAGGCAACATCTGCTAGTGACTTTGCAACTGCCGCACTATAAATGCTTAAATCTCCATATAAATATACAGCAAAACATAAGTAAAATAAAGTAGTGCCAAATTTGTTGAAAAAGATGGATGCCATTTGACCCATTTCTATCTTATCATAGATCACATAATATCTGCATGTCATATCTGAATGATCTGGACTGATCGAAAGAGGAGCTACCAGTGGGGTATCCTCTGAATCTGAATTAGAAGAACCAGATTCACCTATAATTTGTAAAACCTAAAAAGTATTTGAATTTTTAATATTTCAATACATAAATATACACAGGCATATACGCATAATAAAAATAATATTGTATGTACACCTAGCATTGCTAATTAGAATATTAGAATATTTTATTATCGTAAATTTACATCTTTGTAAAATATTCTAAAACAATATCAACATAGAATATTTGACTTTGTCTTTTGCCTAAAACGATTAGAGATACAGTTAGAATTTATTATACCTACGCGTTTTCGATGCTGGATGTGCCTCCATGTAACGATAGCATTGG